>NC_091214.1:14682307-14794807 GCF_040958095.1 Procambarus clarkii
ACATTACTGCACATCTCCTCCCATCCCGTCTCCCAGGAGCAGTTTTGTTGTATGTTGGCTCTCGCACAAGACAGCACATATATGACTTATTGCTTATAGTCACCATTTCGCTTATATATAAGTACATATGTGACATATTCCAAGCCATATTTTTTTTCAAGGCATTAACTTTTCCCTCAGTTTTATTAAACAATAGAGATTTTATACAAAATTTGACAATATCCTGAGTTACTTTACAATTTATTTAAATATTTTAGTTTTGTTTTATTATTTGTATTAAACTGTAATATCAATATAGGTATAGGTTCAGTACTAATTGTAATATCTTCACATACTAAGTAGGTTAGGTTAGGTTAGGTTAGGTTAGGTTGTGGTTTTCTATTCAGCTTTTCAAGGTAAACTCAAATATTCACAATAAATTAGTATGTCACATATGCACTTATTCATTAGCAAGATATTGACTATAAGCAAGTGCGAGAACGGGTTGCAACGGGAAATGTAAACCCTTAAACAGAACAACATGTGTACTTACCTAATTGTGCTTGCGGGGGTTGACCTCTGGCTCTTTGGTCGGAAGCATCGGAGTGTGTATACATGACTGCTACACAGTATTCATCTATGGACATCCATATATGGTGAAACACATGTGAAGAACCTCTCACACACTCACAGCTCCCTGACAAGAGGGAACCAGCTTAGCTTAGCTGCCAACACCCACACATGGTGTCAGCAAGGCGGACAGCCCGCCTGCTTTCACCCCCAGCAAGTCCCAACACATCCCCAGCAAGTCCCAACACATCCCCAGCAAGTCCCAACACACCCCAGCAAGTCCCAACACACCCCAGCAAGTCCCAACACACCCCAGCAAGTCCCAACACATCCCCAGCAAGTCCCAACACACCCCAGCAGGTCCCAACACACCCCAGCAAGTCCCAACACCAGCAAGTCCCAACACACCCCAGCAAGCCCCAGCAAGTCCCAACCCACCCCCAGCAAGTCCCAACCCACCCCCAGCAAGTCCCAACACACCCCCAGCAAGTCCCAACACCAGCAAGTCCCAACACACCCCAGCAAGTCCCAACACACCCCAGCACGTCCCAACACCAGCAAGTCCCAACACACCCCAGCACGTCCCAACACCCCCCCCCCAGCACAGCAAGTCCCAACACACACCAGCAAGTCCCAACACCCCCCCAGCAAGTCCCAACACACACCAGCAAGTCCCAACACCCCCCCCCAGCAAGTCCCAACACACACCAGCAAGTCCCAGCACACCCCAGCAAGTCCCAACACACACCAGCAAGTCCCAACACACCCCCAGCAAGTCCCAACCCACCCCCAGCAAGTCCCAACCCACCCCAGCAAGTCCCAGCACACCCCAGCAAGTCCCAACACCCCCCCCCCCAGCAAGTCCCAGCACACCCCCAGCAAGTCCCAACACCCCCCAGCAAGTCCCACCACACACCCCCAGCAAGTCCCAACCCACCCCCAACAAGTCCCAACCCACCCCCAGCAAGTCCCAACCCACCCCCAGCAAGTCCCAACCCACCCCCAGCAAGTCCCAACACATCCCCTGCAAGTCCCAACACATCCCCTGCAAGTCCCAACACCACCCCCCCAAGCAAGTCCCAACACCACCCCCCCAAGCAAGTCCCAGCACACCCCCAGCAAGTCCCAACACCCCCCCAGCAAGTCCCACCACACACCCCCAGCTAGTCCCAACACACCCCCAGCAAGTCCCAACACACCCCCAGCAAGTCCCAGCACACCCCAGCAAGTCCCAACACCCCCCCCAGCAAGTCCCACCACACACCCCCAGCTAGTCCCAACACACCCCCAACAAGTCCCAACCCACCCCCAGGAAGTCCCAACCCACCCCCAGCAAGTCCCAACACATCCCCAGCAAGTCCCAGCACACCCCAGCAAGTCCCAACACCCCCCCAGCAAGTCCCAGCACACCCCCAGCAAGTCCCAACACCCCCCAGCAAGTCCCACCACACACCCCCAGCTAGTCCCAACCTACCCCCAACAAGTCCCAGCACACCCCCAACAAGTCCCAACCCACTCCCAGCAAGTCCCAACCCACCCCCAGCAAGTCCCAACACATCCCCTGCAAGTCCCAACACACCCCAGCAAGTTCCAACACACCCCCAGCAGGTCCCAGCACACCCCAGCAAGTCCCAACACACCCCACCAAGTCCCAACACACCCCAGCAAGTTCCAACACACCCCAGCAGGTCCCAACACACCCCAACAAGTCCCAACACACCCCAGCAAGTCCCAACACACCCCAGCAAGTCCCAGCACACCCCAACAGGTCCCAACACACCCCAGCAAGTCCCAACACACTCCCAGCAAGTCCCAACACACCCCAACAGGTTCCGGCACACCCCAGCAGGTCCCAACACACCCCAACAAGTCCCAACACACCCCAGCAAGTCCCAACACACCCCAGCAAGTCCCAGCACACCCCAACAGGTCCCAACACACCCCAGCAAGTCCCAACACACTCCCAGCAAGTCCCAACACACCCCAACAGGTTCCGGCACACCCCAGCAGGTCCCAACACACTCCCAGCAAGTCCCAACACACTCCCAGCAAGTACCAACACACCCCAACAGGTCCCAGCACACCCCAGCAGGTCCCAGCACACCCCAGCAAGTCCCAACACACCCCAACAAATCCCAACACACCCCAGCAAGTCCCAACACACTCCCAGCAAGTCCCAGCACACCCCAGCAGGTCCCAGCACACCCCAGCAGGTCCCAGCACACCCCCAGCAGGTCCCAGCACACCCCAGCACACCCCAGCAGGTCCCAGCACACCCCCAGCAGGTCCCAGCACACCCCAGCAGGTCCCAGCACACCCCAGCAGGTCCCAGCACACCCCAGCAAGTCCCCCCCCCACAGCAAGTCACAACACACCCCAGCAGGTCCCAGCACACCCCAGCAGGTCCCAGCACACCCCAGCAAGTCCCCCCCCCACAGCAAGTCCCAACACACCCCAGCAAGTCCCAACACACCCCCAGCAAGTCCCAGCACACCCCCAGCAGGTCCCAACACACCCCAGCAGGTCCCAGCACACCCCAGCAAGTCCCAACACACCTCCAGCCGGTCCCAACACACCCCCAGTAGGTCCCAGCACACATCCAGCAGGTCCCAACACACCCGCAGCAAGTCCCAGCACACCCCAGCAAGTCCCAGCACACCCCAGCAGGTCCCCGCACACCCCAGAAAGTCCCAACACACCCCAGCAAGTCCCAGCACACCCCAGCAAGTCCCAGCACACCCCAGAAAGTCCAAACGCACCCCAGCAGGTCCCAGCACACCCCAGCAAGTCCCAGCACACCCCCAACAAGTCCCAGCAGGTCCCAACACACCCCAGCAGGTCCCAACACACCCCAGCAGGTCCCAGCACACCCCCAGCAAGTCCCAGCACACCCCCAGCAAGTCCCAGCAGGTCCCAACACACCCCAGCAGGTCCCAGCACACCCCCAGCAAGTCCCAGCACACCCCGAACAAGTCCCAGCAGGTCCCAACACACCCCAGCAGGTCCCAGCACACCCCCAGCAAGTCCCAGCACACCGCCAGCAAGTCCCAGCAAGTCCCAACACACCCCAGCAGGTCCCAACACACCCCAGCAGGTCCCAGCACACCCCCAGCAAGTCCCAGCAGGTCCCAGCAGGTCCCAACACACCCCAGCAGGTCCCAGCACACTCCACCAAGTCCCAACACACCCCAGCAGGTCCCAACACACTCCCAGCAGGTCCCAGCACACCCCAGCAGGTCCCAGCACACCCCCAGCAAGTCCCAGCAGGTCCCAGCAGGTCCCATCACACCCCAGCAGGTCCCAGCACACTCCACCAAGTCCCAGCAGGTCCCAGCAGGTCCCAACACACTCCCAGCAGGTCCCAGCACACCCCAGCAGGTCCCAGCACACCCCAGCAGGTCCCAGCAGGTCCCAGCTAGGAGACGAGGCAGTATTGTGGTGGTGGGGAGAGCCAATCACAGCTGCTCATCATAGCAACCATAGGGAGGAAGGCAGGCAATCAGCCCCAGCCTTTGACTGGAGAGGTGGTCACCAGCCCCGAGCTGCCCACCACCCTGGGTCACCAGCCCCGAGCTGCCCACCACCCTGGGTCACCAGCCCCGAGCTGCCCACCACCCTGGGTCACCAGCCCCGGGCTGCCCACCACCCTGGGTCACCAGCCCCGGGCTGCCCACCACCCTGGGTCACCAGCCCCGAGCTGCCCACCACCCTGGGTCACCAGCCCCGGGCTGCCCACCACCCTGGGTCACCAGCCCCGAGCTGCCCACCACCCTGGGTCACCAGCCCCGGGCTGCCCACCACCCTGGGTCACCAGCCCCGAGCTGCCCACCACCCTGGGTCACCAGCCCCGAGCTGCCCACCACCCTGGGTCACCAGCCCCGGGCTGCCCACCACCCTGGGTCACCAGCCCCGAGCTGCCCACCACCTTGGGTCACCAGCCCCGGGCTGCCCACCACCCTGGGTCACCAGGCCAGGGCTGCCCACCACCCTGGGTCACCAGCTCAGGGCTGCCCACCACCCTGGGTCACCAGCTCTGGGCTGCCCACCACCCTGGGTCACCAGCCCCAGGGGCTGCCCACCACCATGGGTCACCAGCTCAGGGCTGCCCACCACCCTGGGTCACCAGCCCCGGGCTGCCCACCACCCTGGGTCACCAGCCCAGGGGCTGCCCACCACCCTGGGTCACCAGCCCCGAGCTGCCCACCACCCTGGGTCACCAGCTCAGGGGTTGCCCACCACCCTGGGTCACCAGCTCAGGGCTGCCCACCACCCTGGGTCACCAGCCTCGAGCTGCCCACCACCCTGGGTCACCAGCTCAGGGCTGCCCACCACCCTGGGTCACCAGCTCAGGGCTGCCCACCACCCTGGGTCACCAGCCCCGAGCTGCCCACCACCCTGGGTCACCAGCTCAGGGCTGCCCACCACCCTGGGTCACCAGCTCAGGGCTGCCCACCACCCTGGGTCACCAGCCCCGAGCTGCCCACCACCCTGGGTCACCAGCTCAGGGCTGCCCACCACCCTGGGTCACCAGCTCAGGGCTGCCCACCACCCTGGGTCACCAGCCCCGAGCTGCCCACCACCCTGGGTCACCAGCTCAGGGGTTGCCCACCACCTTGGCTGGCCAGTAGAACATTTAGAACACATTAACTTTGTCTCAAGACACCAACATGTTTTTAGTAAAGGAAAATCTTGCTTGAGAAACTTGCTGGAGTTCTCCAACAAGATGACGGAAATGAAACGAGAGAGGCATGGGGCCGACTGCATATTCCTTGACTGTCAGAAGGCATTTGATACGGTCCTGCATGAAAGAGTTCTACTCAAACTAGACAAGCAGTCTTGGCATATCAGGAGACGTCGTAAGGTGGGTCAGAGAGCATCTCTCAGGAAGGAAGCAAAAGGTTACAGTGAGATCAAACATCGAAGAGAGAGAGAGAGAGAGAGAGAGAGAGAGAGAGAGAGAGAGAGAGAGAGAGAGAGAGAGAGAGAGAGGTAGGTAGGTTCCAAGTGGAGTACCACAGGAGTCAGCTCTTGGGCCCATCCTGTTTATATGTCAGTGACTGACAGAGGAAATTGGCTTCTTCGTATGAATGTTTGCAGGTGATGCAACACTAATGAGAAAGGTCATTTCATGATTAGATTGTGAGTCATTGCAAGAGAATTTGGACACTCTGGAAATGGTCTGAAAAAATGGCGGCTAGATTTTAACCCAGCCAAATGCAAAGTTATAAAGAGTGGAACACGAGAGTGAAGACCACTTCAGCAGTATAGGATGAAGGGAAAAACAAATTCTTCAATCAGAAAAGGAGAAAGACCTGGGAATGGACGTAACCCCAAGTCTGAGACCAGAAGTCCACATTATCAGAATACCAACCGCTGTCCACCATCCATGTAGCCTACAGGCACTTAGACAAAGAGGGGCCGGTCGGCCGAGCGGACAGCACGCTGGGCTTGTGATCCTGTGATCCAGGGTTCGATTCCGGGCGCTGGCGAGAAACAATGGGCAGAGTTTCTTTCACCCTATGCCCCTGTTACCTAGCAGTAAAATAGGTACCTGGGTGTTAGTCAGCTGTCACGAGCTGCTTCCTGGGGGTGGAGGCCTGGTCGAGGACCGGGCCGCGGGGGACACTAAAGCCCCGAAATAATTTCAAGATAACCTCAAGATAGCGGGAAGGGGCATTCCGAGCCCTATAAGCATCACCAGCATGGAACCCTGACCCGACAAAGGACAAGGACAAACTAAAAAAAAAAAAAAAGTCCAATGATATGCAGCGAGACTCGTTCTGGAGCTGAGTGGATGGACTGAGCTATGAAGAGAGACCGAGAGAACTGGACCTTACCACTGCAGGAAAGGGGAGATAAGGAGGGGGGTGAGGGGGGGAGGATAAGTACAAAATAAGAACATATAAGATTCTAAGGCATAGTGACAAAGTAGACGAAGCTGTTTTTTTTTTTCCTACCACAGACGTGGCCAGACATTTACAGTGCTAACCAGCATATACGGGAGCCGGTCGGCCGAGCGGACAGCACGCTGGACTTGTGATCCTGTGGTCCTGGGTTCGATCCCAGGCGCCGGCGAGAAACAATGGGCAGAGTTTCTTTCACCCTATGCCCCTGTTACCTAGCAGTAAAATAGGTACCTGGGTGTTAGTCAGCTGTCACGGGCTGCTTCCTGGGGGTGGAGGCCTGGTCGAGGACCGGGCCGCGGGGACACTAAAAAGCCCCGAAATCATCTCAAGATAACCTCAAGATAAGATATATACATTTTCTTCTGACCTCCATGGACAGGGTTAGAGAAGTGTTAAACATATAGTTCAAGGGTTTATTGAACACTCAACCACAGAAGGTGATTGTAGTGCTTTTAAAATGCTAAGTTAACCTACACGAAGCATTGTTGTTCAATCAATAATCAATCGTTCAATTGTTCAATCAATCAATCAACCACAGAAGGTGATTGTAGTGCTTTTAAAATGCTAAGCTAACCTACACGAAGCATTGTTGTTCAATCAATAATCAATCGTTCAATTGTTCAATCAATCAATCAACCACAGAAGGTGATTGTAGTGCTTTTAAAATGCTAAGTTAACCTACACGAAGCAGTGTTGTTCAATCAATAATCAATCGTTCAATTGTTCAATCAATCAATCAAACGCAGATCAGTTATGAACACTTCCAGAACAACGTGTTCAGTATTAGATGAAATAAATAAATAAATGGAATAGGTTAGATGCAGGTGGCGTTGACAGCGCTCAGATGTCATAGTCCTCAGAGCCGGGGTTCGATTTCCGGCCGAGGCAGAAACAAATGGGCACTCTCTTTCAACTGATGTCTCTGTTCACCTAGCATCAAACAGGTACCTGGTAATTAGACAACTGCTATGGGATGCTTGTTGGGGACATACGTGTGTGTGTGTGTGTGTGTGTGCTCACCTAGTTGTGCTCACCTAGTTGTGTTTGCGGGGGTTGAGCTCTGGCTCTTTGGTCCCGCCTGTGTGTGTGTGTGTGTGTGTGTGTGTGTGTGTGTGTGTGCGTGTGTGTGTGTGTGTGTGTGTGTGTGTATTCACCTAGTTGTGTTTACTAGTTGTGTTTACTAGTTGTGTTTACTAGTTTGAGCTTTGCTCTTTCGGCCCGTCTCTCAACTGTCTATCAACTGTTTACTAACTACTTTTTTTTTTCCTCTCCACACCACACACACACCCCAGGAAGCAGCCCGTGACAGCTGACTAACTCCAAGGTACCTATTTACTGCTAGGTAACAGGGGCATTGAGGGTGAAAGAAACTTTGCCCATTTGTTTCTGCCTCGTGCGGGAATCGAACCCGCGCCACAGAATTACGAGTCCTGCGCGCTATCCACCAGGCTACGAGGCCCCCTTACCACTGCACTGTGTGTGTGTGTGTGTGTGTGTGTGTTAGAGAGAAATATATGTAACAGATATAGAGGAAATCAGGACATTAGATAACTTAGATTTAGAAAGGCGGGATCTAAGAGCTCGATCCAGTAGGCACAAGTAGTATACACACACTAGATGGAGTACCCGGCAGTGCCCAGGTCTCTCACTCTCCCTCTCTCAGAAAATGTAACATTACGAAAAGATAAAAAAAAAATCATCAAAACTCTACGGAAAACAGTCGATTAAGGCAGCGTCTGGGATGCTCCCGGACGCAGGTTCGAATCCTCGTCACGGCCCTTGTGGATTTGTTCTACGGAAAACAAACCTCGATTTGAGATTGTATTAGAATCGCAGCCAGGGAAGGGGGGGATTGGGGGGGGGGTGTCGCTGATGTAGTCCATATTAAGGATGGTAATGTGGCTATCTTGAGGTTATCTTCAGATGATGTCGGGGCTTTAGTGTCCCCGCGGCCCGGTCCTCGACCAGGCCTCCACCCCCAGGAAGCAGCCCGTGACAGCCGACTAACACCCAGGTACCTATTTTACTGCTAGATAACAGGGGCATAGGGTTAAAGAAACTCTGCCCAATGTTTCTCGCCGGCGCCTGGGATCGAACCCAGGACCACAGGATCACAAGTCCAGCGTGCTGTCCGCTCGGCCGACCGGCTCCCTAAACCAACCCAAACCAACATATGACAGTCGCATACCACACGTGTCC
Organism: Procambarus clarkii; assembly: GCF_040958095.1. Lineage (NCBI taxonomy): Eukaryota > Metazoa > Arthropoda > Malacostraca > Decapoda > Cambaridae > Procambarus > Procambarus clarkii. The sequence goes on from NC_091214.1 coordinate 14,690,962, forward strand.
TCGTGAAAAGTCGGATGGAGCTAACTCCAACCGCCTGGGCTCCGACCTTGGGCAGCCAGACAAACGTTCTCTTTAACAGATAAAAAATTCAAATTCAAATTCTTTACTCAGGAAAAGTACATATATAGTTGATTTACAAAAACAAAGTTGGATTTATAGATAGAGCTAGTACATACAATACCTAAAGCCACTAATACGCATAGCTCTTCAGGCATTATATTCAAATTTTTCATACACAAAATATTTCAAATAGCAATTACCACAATTGTTACATCAATAAGTCCCCCGTTTAAGTCTACTTTTAAGTCTACTACTCCGTATACTTGCCCGACATTTGTCACAAAGTTGAAGCAGTATACATGCAAAGTTTAATAGAGTTTACGATAGTTTGGTGGTCTCGTTTACGAGGTCGTATGTACCAAAGTGGAGGGTCCTGGCCGCTCTTCTGAACTATCTGACGCCCTCCCAGCTAACAAGGGGGGGTCAAGGGACACACTCGCACCCACCACTGGAGTGAATGATGAATGTGAGAATGATTGGGGGACACCGGGATGATTGTGAGGGTGGAGATGATTGGGGGGGCATCGGGTTTCCCGCGCGCCGAGTCGCCGTGTCAAGTCGGCGAGGCGTCGACCGTTGGTGTGTTCCTAACGGTCGTTGGTGTGTCCCTAACGGTCGTTGGTGTGTCCCTAACGGTCGTTGGTGTGTCCCTAACGGTCGTTGGTGTGTTCCTAACGGTCGTTGGTGTGTCCCTAACGGTCGTTGGTGTGTCCCTAACGATCGTTGGTGTGTCCCTAACGATCGTTGGTGTGTCCCTAACGATCGTTGGTGTGTCCCTAACGGTCGTTGGTGTGTCCCTAACGATCGTTGGTGTGTCCCTAACGGTCGTTGATGTGTTCCTAACGGTAGTTGGTGTGTCCCTAACGGTCGTTGGTGTGTCCCTAACGATCGTTGGTGTGTCCCTAACGATCGTTGGTGTGTCCCTAACGGTCGTTGGTGTGTCCCTAACAGTCGTTGGTGTGTCCCTAACGGTCGTTGGTGTGTCCCTAACGGTCGTTGGTGTGTCCCTAACGGTCGTTGGTGTGTCCCTAACGGTCGTTGGTGTGTCCCTAACGGTCGTTGGTGTGTCCCTAACGGTCGTTGGTGTGTCCCTAACGATCGTTGGTGTGTCCCTAACAGTCGTTGGTGTGTCCCTAACGGTCGTTGGTGTGTCCCTAACGGTCGTTGGTGTGTCCCTAACGGTCGTTGATGTGTCCCTAACGGTCGTTGATGTGTTCCTAACGACCTACCCTCAGACAAATGGGTCTCCTACACCGCCACTGTGTTATGTCTCAGTTGGGTTTGTTAATGCTGTCTGAGCCCAAATGGGGGGGGGGACCTTCGACAAGCCGCCGGCTTTCTGTCCTCGTCGAGGCCACTAGGATTAGTGGCCTTGAGGTAAATTAGGTATATCATGTGTGTGTGTGTACTCACCTAGTTGTGCTTGCGGGGGTTGAGCTCTGGCTCTTTGGTCCCGCCTCTCAACCGTCAATCAACAGGTGTACAGATTCCTGAGCCTATTGGGCTCTATCATATCTACACTTGAAACTGTGTATGGAGTCAGCCTCCACCACATCACCTCCTAATGCATTCCATTTGTCAACCACTCTGACACTAAAAAAGTTCTTTCTAATATCTCTGTGGCTCATTTGGGCACTCAGTTTCCACCTGTGTCCCCTTGTGCGTGTTCCCCTTGTGTTAAATAGCCTGTCTTTATCAACCCTGTCGATTCCCTTGAGAATCTTGTATGTGGTGATCATGTCCCCCCAAACTCTTCTGTCTTCCAGCGACGTGAGGTTTAATTCCCGTAGTCTCTCCTCGTAGCTCATACCTCTCAGCTCGGGTACTAGTCTGTTGGCAAACCTTTGAACTTTTTCTAGTTCAGTCTAATGCTTGACTAGATATGGACTCCATGCTGGAGCTGCATACTTCAGAATTGGTCTGACATATGTGGTATACAAAGTTCTAAATGATTCCTTACACAAGTTTCTAAAGGCCGTTCTTATGTTAGCCAACCTGGCATATGCCGCTGATGTTATCCTCTTGATATGAGCTTCAGGGGACAGGTCTGGCGTGATATAAACCCCCAGGTCTTTCTCTCTCTCTGACTCTTGAAGTATTTCATCTCCCAAATGGTACCTTGTATCTCGTCTCCTGCTTCATACACCTATCGTCATTACATTACATTTGCTTGGATTAAACTCTAATAACCATTTGTTGGACCATTCCTGCAGCTTGTCCAGGTCTTCTTGAAGCCTCAAGCTGTCCTCCTCTGTCTTAATCCTTCTCATAATTTTGACGTCGTCAGCAAACATTGAGAGGAATGAGTCTATACCCTCTGGGAGATCATTTACGTATATCAGAAACAGGATAGGACCGAGTACAGAGCCCTATGGGACTCCACTGGTGACTTCACGCCAGTCTGAAGTCTCACCCCTCACTGTAACTCTCTGCTTCCTATGGCTTAAGTACTCTCTAGGCAATAGAAAGCAGAGAGTTGTGTGTGTGTGAGTGTGAGTGTGAGTGTGTGTGTGTGTGTGTGTGTGTGTGTGTGTGTGTGTGTGTGTGTGTGTGTGTGTACTTACCTAGTTGTGCTTGCGGGAGTTGAGCTCTGGCTCTTTCGGCCCGCCTCTCAACTGTCAATCAACTTTTTTTCCACACACACACACACACACACACACACACACACACACACACACACACACACACACACACACACTGTGTTGTTCAGTACCGCATAAGAGGCTGGTACATAAGCTGGAGAGACAGGCAGGTGTAGCTGGTAAGGTGCTCCAGTGGATAAGGGAGTATCTAAGCAATAGGAAGCAGAGAGTTACGGTGAGGGGTGAGACCTCCGATTGGCGTGAAGTCACCAGTGGAGTCCCACAGGGCTCTGTACTCGGTCCTATCTTGTTTCTGATATATGTAAATGATCTCCCGGAGGGTATCGATTCATTTCTCTCAATGTTTGCGGACGATGCTAAAATTATGAGAAGGATTAAAACAGAAGAGGACTGTTTGAGGCTTCAAGAAGACCTAGACAAGCTGAAGGAATGGTCGAACAAATGGTTGTTAGAGTTTAACCCAACCAAATGTAATGTAATGAAGATAGGTGTAGGGAGCAGGAGGCCAGATACAAGGTATCATCTGGGAGAGGAAATTCTTCAGGAATCAGAGAAGGAAAAAGACTTGGGGGTTGATATCACGCCAGACCTGTCTCCTGCAGCACATATCAAGCGGATAACATCAGCGGCATATGCCAGGCTGGCCAACATACGAACGGCATTCAGAAACTTGTGTAAAGAATCATTCAGAACTTTGTATACCACATATGTCAGGCCAATCCTGGAGTATGCAGCCCCAGCATGGAGTCCATATCTAGTCAAGGATAAGACTAAACTGGAAAAGGTTCAAAGGTTTGCCACCAGACTAGTACCCGAGCTGAGAGGTATGAGCTACGAGGAGAGACTACGGGAATTAAACCTCACTTCGCTGGAAGACAGAAGAGTTAGGGGGGACATGATCACCACATTCAAGATTCTGAAGGGGATTGATAGGGTAGATAAAGACAGTCTATTTAACACAAGGGGAACACGCACAAGGGGACACAGGTGGAAACTGAGTGCCCAAATGAGCCACAGAGATATTAGAAAGAACTTTTTTAGTGTCAGAGTGGTTGACAAATGGAATGCATTAGGAAGTGATGTGGTGGAGGCTGACTCCATACACAGTTTCAAGTGTAGATATGACAGAGCCCGATAGGCTCATGAATCTGTACACCTGTTGATTGACGGTTGAGAGGCGGGACTAAAGAGCCAGAGCTCAACCCCCGCAAACACAACTAGGTGAGTACTAGGTGAGTACACACACACACACACACACACACACACACACACACACACACACACAGGAAGCAGGCCTTAGAAGCTGTCTAACTCCAAGGTACCTATTTACTGCTAAGTGAATCGGGGCAGCAGGGTGAAAGAAACTGCCCATTTTTTTCCGCCATCGCCGGGGATCGATCCCCGGATCCTAGGATTACAAATCCCGAGCGCTGTCCACGCAATTCCGAGCAATTCCATAATACAATACAATACAATTCCAAAATACAATACAATGCAAAGTTTATTCAAAATAATGCATGTACAGTGAACAAAGGAGTGATGTACAAGTTGTAGGAACAGGAGTTACACAATCTACGAAGCCACTATTACACAAAGCGTTTCAGGCAGTTTCAGTTTTAGTTCATTTATTATGCACCCCATACCCATGGTGTGGGCGGTAGTGGAAAGGGTTACAGAGGCACATCATGGGCTCAGGGACTGAACCCCACAATTCATTAAGCTAAGTTACAATCTTGATGAGCTAGTTACAACATTCAACAGACATCATCACATCAACAATGGGCTCGAGACTGACAAGTACACTCTCTAAAATAAGTAATTAGTTCCAAACAAAAACAAAAAAACTAAGAATTTTAGAAAAGTATTTAAGAGTAAAAACACTTAATCCTAAAGAAGAAATATTCTATAGTTATAATTAGTTCCAAACAAAAACAAAAAAACTAAGAATTTTTAGAAAAGTATTTAAGAGTAAAAACACTTAATCCTAAAGAAGAAATATTCTATACAAAATGAGAACTGTTATGAGAAAATAACAAAAGAATGCCGCCAAAAAAATTAATGCATTATACAATACTGTATTCAGATCCTATAACTTGAATATAGGATATAGAATATATAAAGTTGTCGTCTCCAGCAGACGGTAAGTTCTTGTTGTGGTTAATTGGGTAGTTTCTGAGGTCCGAGATATGTCGTTATTGTTGTGGTGGTAATGACCTATTTTAGGGGTTACTGTCTTGTATCTATGGTCACCTTAATCCTCTGTAAATTATGGCATTGTTAAAGTATTGTTGCTCTGATAATTTGTCTCTTGTGTGTGTGTGTGTGTGTGTGTGTGTGTGTGTGTGTGTGTGTGTGTGTGTGTGTGTGTGTGTGTGTGTGTGTGCGTGTGTGTGTGTGCGCTGCTGCTTCATTAGTGTGTTTTGTGTTTGAGCAGAATGAGTTGGTGAGTACGTTTACTCTTGTTGATAATTGAGAGGGGTAGAAATAGCCTAAGCTACTCTATCCCTTTGAGATATATTTTTGCCTTGTCTCAATAAACATGCTTGAACTTGTTGATAATGTTATGTGGGCAGAGAGAGAGGGGGGGGGACCTGGTGATGAGGGTGTAGGGAGGGAGATTGAAGATGTCAATAATTAGGGAAAGGGGAGAGGAGAGGAGACATGATGCGAGGGGAATGGGTAGAGGGTGAGAGAGAGAGAGAGAGGGAATATATTAAGTCTTTCGTGTCCAGCCAAGTGGAAGTGATGGAGGGGGGGGGGGATACCACCTCCACGTTATTCCTCTACACTGTGTCTGTCTGTGTGTGTATTATTTATGCCTGCAGGACCGAGCTGTTAGCTCTTGGACCCCGCCTTTCTATCCGTCGATTGTTAAATGTACTGACTCCCGACATATATTTCCTCTGTCATTTATTTACTGATTTAGTTATGTACATGTATATACTGTCATATCTACTACTACACACACACACACACACACACACACACACACACACACACACACACACACACACACACACACACACACACACACACACACACACACACTGATCCAAGAGTCAATGCTTGATCCTGCAGACACAACTAGGTGAGTACACACACACAGGATTACTGAGAATGAACAAGAAATGTGTGAAACGCTAAATGAACAGTTCCAAAGTGTTTGTACAAAATGAGGATTTCATAGAACAGGACCCAATACCACTTCCAGAACAAGCCATACAATACACACAGGTACTGTATCTCAAAACGAAGTGGACAAGGGACTGGGCAGAAATAAAGCAGTTGGACCTGTTGGAGTTTCACCTTGGGTGCTTCGAGAATGTGCAACTGAGCACATTCTGGTTCTGGAACATTCTGGAACTGGTTCAGTTCTTGCACCAGTAATGATCATCTTCAACATAAACCATCTCCCAGAAGGAATACAGCATTTTATGAACATGTTTGTGGATGATGCTAAGACACTGGGGAAGACAGGAGACGCAGACCATTGTAATGCCCTTCATATTGATCTAGATAAAATAAGTGCTTGGAGCGACATGTGGCAAATGGAATTCAATGTGAACATATGTCATGTTATGGAATGTGGAGTTGGAGAGAATAGACCACACACAACTTACAAATTATGAGGAAAGGAATTACAGAACTCTAATAAAGAAGGAGACCTGGAGGGTGGGGTTGGGTAGTCAGCTGTCGCCAGAGGAACACATAAAGAACATTTTATTTATTTATTTATTTATTTATTTATTTATATATATACAAGAAGGTACATTGGGTTTGTGAGAATACATTGGATAGTACAGTATATACATTCTTGTAAAGCCACTAGTACGCACAGCGTTTCGGGCAGAATCGCTCCTCTCACATTGTGAGAGGAGCGTATGTGTCGCTTTCCAACTTCACACTTGCTGTTAATTATATGGATGGTGAAATACTGAAGATACTGTTCATGACTTTTGTGAGACCAAAACTGGAATATGCAGCAGTTGTGTGGTGCCCAAATCTCAAGAAGCACATCAATAAACTGGAAAAGCTGCTCAATTCGCACTAGGGCACAGTGTTGCGAATTGAGTACCCAAATGAGCCACAGAGACAATGGAAATAACTCTTAGTGTCAGAATAGTTAACAGATGGAATTAGGCAGTGATGTGGTGGAGGCTGACTCCATACACAGTTTCAAGTGTAGATATGATAGAGCCCAGTAGGCTCAGGAACCTGTACACCTGTTGATTGACAGTTGAGAGGCGGGACCAAAGAGCCGAAGCTCAACCCCCGCAAGAACCACTAGGTGAGTACACGCACATCCCCAGGATGCAGCTCGTATCAGCTGTAACTCCCAGGTACCTATTTACTGCTAGGTAAAGAGGGGCATCAGGTGAAAATTTTGACTCATTTGTTTGTGCCTCGACCGGGAATCGAACCCGGCCAAATTGAGCATTAGCACTACCCCTTGTGCTAATGTGTTCCCTTGTTCGTGTTCCACCCGTGCTAAATAGTTTGTCTTTGTCCACCCTGTCAATTCCTCTGATAATTTTGTAGGTGGTTATCATGTCTATCCTTACACTTCTGTCTTCCAGGGACGTGAGGTTTAGCTCCTTTAGCCTTTCCTCGTAGCTCATACCTCTCAGTTCCGGGACGACCAGTCTGGTGGCATACCTCTGAATCTTCTCTAACTTCGTCTTGTGTTTAACTAGGTATGGAGTCCAGGCTGAAGCTGCATACTCCACGATTGGTCTTACTCAAGTGATATACAAGGTCCTGAACGATTCCTTACACAAGTTTCTAAAGGCAGTTCTTATGTTGGCCAGTCTAGCATATGCCGCTGATGATATCCTTTTGATATTTTGATGTTAATTTCTGACCATTTTGGAATTTTTTTTTACACATAATTCAATATTTTTTATCTCCCTTCCTATTTATGCTACGATGCTGAGACTTGGACCAGTTGAAGCCCTTTTCACAGCTAGTCAAAAGAGTTTGATTGAAATCGAACCAGTTTTTATTTATTGCATAATTTAAAGTTATGGCCCCTCAGTCAACTGTAGATCGAGTAGCTTTTCTCTAAACATACTTTTTTATTAACACATTTAGGTACATCTAAATTTGTGCAGCTACCCCAGACAATATGAAGGGGGAGTACAGAGTGTCAAGGACTAGCTACCCCAGACAATATGAAGGGAGTACAGAGTGTGTCAAGAACTAGCTACCCCAGACAATATGAAGGGAGTACAGAGTGTGTCAAGAACTAGCTACCTTAGACTGTATGAAGGGGGAGTACAGTGTCAAGAACTAGCTATCCTAGACTATATGAAGGGGTGTACAGTGTGTGTGTCAAGAACTAGCTATCCTAGACTATATGAAGGGTGTACAGTGTGTGTTAAGAACTAGCTACCCCAGACAATATGAAGGGAGTACAGAGTGTGTCAAGAACTAGCTACCTTAGACTGTATGAAGGGGGAGTACAGTGTCAAGAACTAGCTATCCTAGACTATATGAAGGGGTGTACAGTGTGTGTGTGTCAAGAACTAGCTATCCTAGACTATATGAAGGGGTGTACAGTGTGTGTGTCAAGAACTAGCTATCCTAGACTATATGAAGGGTGTACAGTGTGTGTTAAGAACTAACTCCGCTAGACTATATGAAGGGAAGTACAGCATGTGCCAAGAACTAGCTCCCCCTAGACTATATGAAGGGGAGTACAGTGTGTCAAGAACTAGCTACATGATGCTGAAAGTCCCCACCACACAGAATGGTCAGTCATACAGGCCCATGGGAACAGTAATGTACACTCTGAGTGCATTAATAGGATATCATCAAGAACACGAGCGTTAATGAAGTAGTACACACAAAAACATTTGTGCATGCAAAGTGTGACTTGTAATTACAATGTGAATTTGTGAAAATAATTAAACACCTGTTAATTTACTTCTCATTAAGTTTCAAGTATTATCCCATTAGACTTGTAAACAAATCTCCTAATTGCCTTTATGTTAAGCAGGAAAGGCTGTGCATATTGAGACTTTATTGTTTCTGTATGCTTGCTGATGAATCCTCCACTGTAATATAAAGTATGTATACTTTTATATAAATATTATATTATTATTATTATTATTATTATTATTATTATTATTATTACATGTGTGTGTATAAGAGATTTTATTTCTAACCTCTGTCCATGGAAGGCAGAAAAATTATATATTTTGGTTAACATAGTGTTTAGTCGCATTTGTGACAGAAAATAAACACTCAGGAGTATTTATAAAATCGTGTGATAATGAAACCTTGAGTAAAGTATGAGGTACATATTTATTTAATTTATTTATTTATATACATGAAGGTACATTGGGTTTATGAGAGTACAGAGCATTAAAGTTTTACGTTCTTGTAAAGCCACTAGCACACACAACGTTTTGGGCAGATCCTTAATCTAACATATAATCTTAAGAAGGTAATTTCTAGCAAAATTAAACCAATGTTTACAGGTACATTGTATGAAAGTATAAAAATACATTTTATAATTTGACAGGATTAGTAGGTACATTAAAGTAAATTTCAGGGTTATCCACAGGTACATTGTAGCATAATTTGAGGATTATTGCAGTAAACTATGTGTTCAGTATAACAACCATAATATAAGATAACAGCAATGCATATGTTGCATGCATGCACAGTTCTGGTGCCCTAATACAGCTGTAGCACAGCACCTTTAACCCCTGCACTGCGCACCTGCTTTTGGCAAAAACTTTTTAGTGCAATTGTTAAGGACATATTTTTGGTGTTTTTTTATAAATGTTAAGGTAAAGTTAATGTCAAAACATTTCCAAACTCAACTATTTTCATTTCAAAACACAGAGAGTGATGAAAACATTAAAAAAAACATTAAAATATAGCCTAATTAAAAAAAAATAGTACAACTCTCAGAACAAGATTTCTCGGTTGGCGTAGCACAGTGGTTAAGGACCTCTTCAACCACCTGACCACAAGTCTGTTCACTGTTCACACGAATCTTTAATTAATCCTGAAAATGTGCTGCTGTGCTTTCTCTTATGATGAACGATTCTCAAAATGATGTGTGGAGAAGTCATTGGAAAATACCATGTCAAAAAAGATTGAGAAATTAAATAAAAACAACAATTAGAAGGGTAAGGCATGCACGCTTTCCCCTCAAGTTCCATAATTCACACCCATATACATGGTTACTAATGTACTGTATGGCTCATGATATAATTTATAGTATACTACAATAACACACACATGTAGATGCTTTATGTAAAATGTATTAGAAGTCTCAAGAGTGGTTATTAACAAGGCACCCTTTTTGCAGGTCACCCGGTACACAGCGTGGCTTACAACGGCATTAACGGCATCATCTACAACAGCACCATCCTGGCAACTGGCTGCTTCTCTGCCAGAGAACTCTGGAGACTCTCCAAAAGTGAGTCCGATCTTGAGGCCTCTTACTCCAGGGTGGAGGAGAAAGATCACGAAGGAAGAAGAGATAGGTGGATAGAGAGAGAGAGAGGTGAGAGGTGGGCAGGGAGAGGCCGAGCCTTGAATAATGTACATTACTTTATATCGTTTAATTTCGTTATTTTCTTAAATAATTGCCTGATTCGCATTATAATTTATGTTTAAACTGAAGTTTATTCATTACCTAATTTTCTACCATATGTCAAGGCTGTCAACAGTTTTTAAAGTGAAATGTTATGTCTTGCCAGTTGACACTTATCAATGTGTACAAAATATTTTATAAACACCTTGTTTCTTCTTAAAAACATCACTGGAAGTTTATTCTCTTAATCAGAAGTGAAAGTCATATATGAACGACAATCCACAGCTAAAATTATTTCACTTTCTGAAGGCAACATATTGTATTACAGTACCAGGTTATAGGTCTCATGTAGTGTTAATCCTAGATTATAGGTACCATTTTTTTTAGTAACACTCTTAGGTATACACAGCAGTGTGCTGCTGCCCTATTCTATATAAATAATTAAAGTGTAGATCAGAAACTAGCTATAAGTTCATCTAATACCCCCATCTCACAGGATGGTTAGGCATAAATGGAATCAGGAAAGAATATAAGATACGAAGCTGATCTATTACACCTCCACTAGCACACACTGGGTACAGCACAAGAATACCTTCCAATATTCACAAGTGTATGAAATAGTTAGAGACCTCAAAGTACCTCATACCATTTGGTCTGAATCATTGATAACAAGGCAACCACAGATATTGTGTTGGAGAGTATGTCCTAGCTCAGAGCATGTTCACACAGTTTGCAATTTGCGTGTTCACCATTGGGAGATTCATTACCTGCCATAACGCCTTGGAATTTTTGAGAGGTTGTAGGAGTTACTAGCATACCATCCCTAACCTTTCTTCTGCCTAGAAAGCATTTTTCATCACACTGTATATAACAATTCATTATTAAAATAATAGGAATTATACCATAACAATAGCCTAACCCCCCCAGGTACCTACTTAGCTGGGTTAACAGATATATCTCATGAAAGAAAACATGCCCAAACGTCTCTTTCTCCTGCCTCAGGAATCGAACCTAGGATCTTTCAGTTGTTAACCAACTGCACTGACTATTACACTATAGGAGAGGCATTTGTTCATTTGCTTCTCCTTGAGGAGCATTTTTACATATAAAGGATTTACATACAGCACATTTACTTATATTTGTACATATTTACGCATAGAGGAGCATCTTTACATACTAATTAAAAGTTATGCTTCTACAGCTCCACCTTAAAGCATTATACAGTATTACCGGGTCATTTTACAAACTAATGTGTAATTTTGATTTTTTTTGCCTAAGTTTCTTACCCTCATTTTATACACACAAACACTATTTTTAATATACATGTATATTGAACTTTCACTATAATAATAATTGTATATAAATTTTATGAAAGATTAAAAATATATAAGTACTGCCAGATAATAAATTCTTTTCCAATAATAATTCCAATAATTTGTTTGGTGTAGCAAGATCATTTCATAATTTCTCTAACTTTATGATACTGACATCTTAGTTTCAGGATCAAAACTTGCTGGCCAATCGTAATTTAACCTCCGAATGAAATTATAAAACTATTGTAAGCACATCTTGGGTATGACTGCGTTACCTATGCAATATAATGGGCAAATGTCAATTTTTTATGGAGAGTTTTTAACCATATATTAACCCCTTAAGCTGCTAAGGGGTCCTGAGGAGATTTACACCCCCTGTGCGCAAGAAAAAAAAAATTCTAAAAAATTATTTCGTCCTCTAAAAATGTTAATTTGTGTTCCCTGAGCACGGGGAAAAAAAAACATCGTAGGCGACATATTTTGGGCGCAATAGACCGAGGAAGTCTGGCAAAAAGTGAGCGTTGACAGCGGTCGTCAGTGGCGGTCAGCGTCACCCGAGCTGACAGGCGAGAGTTGCCACAAAGATATTATTACCTAATTATTTAAATGTCTCTGATTGATTTTTTCTTAGTTTTTTTGCAGTAATATTATTCAATGGTGCGTAGTGTGATATATTTATATAATAAAAGTGGTGAATCATCGCTATACTCAAAATTATGGTGTGCATATTAGTGATTCAATTATTATGTTCATAAAACAATAAACAAATAGTTTTGCTGTTATTACACTCTATACACAGGTTATATATAAGTATCTGCATGTTTTGGTCACCATAACGAACCACTAAGTTGGTACAGTATTATGAATCAAAAAGCAACGAGGAGTGACCGCCACACACCAGCCAGCCACTCGTTGCCACTCACTCCCTCAACAAACGCCTCACTCGCCCACTTTCTCCTCCCACCATCCTGTTTTATACTTTATTCACAATATACAGACATTATATATAAGTATCTACATGTTTTGTTCACCACAACACTACAACTAAGCTGATATAGTTAGTTCAGGCACTAGAGTCATCGCTACACATATAGTCAGCTGGTGACTCCCTCACTCATTCAAGGTCACACGCACTAAATTTTCTCCCCCAACAATACTGTTTGCAGTGTTTTTACACTATATACACATATTATATATAAGTATCTACATGTTGTTTGCACCGTAACTGTACACCTAAGCTTGTAGAGTGCCCAAAGAGCATAGTGGCCACCCTCTACACAGCCAGACAAGTCATGCAGACGACATCACCTTCGTCACCCAAATGGCTCCTCCCAACATAATCCTTTCGCTGTTATTACACTAACGCACACATTATATAGAAGTATCTATATTTGTGTTCACCATAGAGAACCACTGAGCTGGTATGGTGAATGTAGACAATAACAGGTGACCACACAGTCAGTAAATGATGCTATCTCCCTTCGTCCCTCAGCATCACTCCTCCCACAGCGCTAATTATCAGAACAATCCTGCTATTATTACAATCCTGGTCATTTTTATCACAGTCAGGGGTCCTCTGTAATATTGTCATCACTAAATAATAGCAGTTATATATTTATTTTGACATTTTTTGGCGATGCTGTGGTCACAAGCTGAACAGCAATGCTGTTCGCTCATGCTGCGTGCGCCAGCCTTGGTTGCTCCAACAGTACTGTGCCTCTCACACCTGAGAATATTGTCCATGATTTTTTTTTTTTAATGGCGTCTGTTTACAAGAGCCCTGAGGAAGCTATGTGAACCACATGTAGCCGCGGGCCATTTGAATCGTGCTTGGCACCCTATGGCATATATATACGCCATGCGCACGGTGGGACATGTTACTCATGGCGTATATATACGCCATGCACAGTTTAAGGGTTAATGCACAATAGGTTTGACATTTGATGACTTTTTGCTTGTTACTCTGAGTAAAGAAATTCATCTGCATTCTCAAATTAAGCTTAATTATATTGTACGTGTGATCAAAGCCAATATTCGCATTGGCATTCCATGCTGTTATTCATGTTGCATCGATCAGGCAAGAAGGATTACTTGAACCAACTTGATGGCCACCACCACTAGATTTGCCGGTTTTGGACTATGTATTCGTAATGAAGCAACCCCCTTTTGAGTCTGACACATCAAAATGTCTCTCCAATTGACCACATATGTGGTCCTCAACATCGTCATCAAACCTTACCTGACCACATATGTGGGCCTCAACATCGTCATCAAACCCTACCTGACCACATATGTGGGCCTCAACATCGTCATCAAACCCTACCTGACCACATATGTGGGCCTTAACATCGTCATCAAACCCTACCTGACCACATATGTGGGCCTCAACATCGTCATCAAACCCTACCTGACCACATATGTGGGCCTCAACATCGTCATCAAACCCTACCTGACCACATATGTGGGCCTCAACATCGTCATCAAACCCTACCTGACCACATATGTGGGCCTCAACATCGTCATCAAACCCTACCTGACCACATATGTGGTCCTCAACATCGTCATCAAACCCTACCTGACCACATATGTGGGCCTCAACATCGTCATCAAACCCTACCTGACCACATATGTGGTCCTCATCATCGTCATCAAAACCAGCCTGACCACATATGTGGCAACTCTACCTGATCACATACAGGACACCTGACATCCCCTACTAATTCTTCCTAGCTTCATACATGGTCCTTGGCATTTCCTCCCCCCTAACCCTGCCTAGCTACATATAGATTTCTAGAATGTCTTTCCAACTTTCTATTAACAGTTGGTACTTCTCTATTAATGTAATATTGTATCATACAAAACTTCATAGTTTTTTTAGGAACTCTTAATTACATTCTAAGAATACGACTCAAATCAAATAATCTACTATTCAGAAGCATAGGTCAGTATCAGCTTTACATTTAAGTTATACATAAATACAGTACAGTACTGTACACTAAACCTAGGTCAAGAATTCCTTAATCATTATACTGTTGTTGCATTCTCAGATGCACAACCTTAAGTATGATGGCTCTTTATTGCAGGTCATACAGAAGTTTGCTTCTCTATTTACAATTTCTGGAATTTTGTTAAGTCAGGTTTTCTCTGCATATCTATCATCCAAGAGTGTATCACGTAATTCATATCAGGCCCAAGCAAGCACTAGGATTTTCACTCATCTACTCACATTGAATTGGTATCTACAACTCAAAATTACCTCATCATCATAATCACTCAACAAAGCAGCAATTGGAACAATAACAAACTCCAGTCCCAGATGGCATGTAACATCCTTGAACATACTAAATATCAAGTGCACCCTACATCTATAAAACTCAAGTTTTAATATTAATGCTGACCTCAAATGCTCTATTGAAGGCTGCAACAGAGCCTATGGACATCACAATGTATTTTAAATTCCATGAGTATGACTCAAGGGGTCCTAAATTATGGAATGACCTTCTCAAATGCAATAAAATACTGTACACCTGTACTTCTCTTAATCAACTAATCTTAATATATATTAATCAAAATTAATAAAAGAGAAACAAAGAAATACCTAATTAACATTGTGTAACATAATTCTCACACATTTCTTTACCCTAAATACGGCAGTATGTTTTCTGTTATTGTGAATATTAAATACTGTAACTGTACTACTGTTATAGTTACCTACAAACAGACTAAATGCTTCATTATCACTTTAAAAACTTTATATCATTGCTAAATTTCCTTAACTATTCAAATGCATTTGCGTACTTTTCAAGTAGAATTCTGCAAATTTATTTTTAAACCGAATTCACTCTTTATAAATTATGCCTGGAACGCATACAGTAATAATGAAACGCATAAACGTATTTAGTGGTACAGTATTACTTGTACAGTACTGTAATACGGGCTATACAATACTGCACCTAATAACCACTGTATTCTAATCTTTTGTATATCTTATAGTAATGATAATATTTTATTTAACTTATTTTATTGTATGTTTTGCTGAATTTAACAGCAGTTTATTCTGCATGTGCACAAAGAAATCACATTAATGTGATGTAATTTATAATAGTTTATTTCTGGTTGTCCATTGTTCTGTAAACCTTAATTTTAATTTTGTTGTTTAACTCTTGATACTAACAATTTGTTTTTCTCAATAGTTTTTTGTCTCTTTTTGATCTATCATGTTGGTTGACATTGAAAACACAATGAAGTATAATAATGATCTGATATAACACAATGCTTGCCATTGCCTTGGTCATAAGTTATACTGTATTTAACATAATATATATATAAGTACAGTACAGTATTAAAATTCCCTTTCATAAATGAGGATTTTTATATACTGTACTGTTCAGTACTTCATGATCATTCATTAACGAGTTTTCAATAGCGCTGTAAACTAATTAATCATAGATATACACGTACAGTATTTAACACTCTTAGTTTAATAAAGATATTTAATATCAATATTTTTGGCCACACATCTATATTGCTTGCCAGAGAAATATTAACAACGTTTCCTATACTGCATTTATCAGCATGGCATTACGAGAGAAACCATACGCGGTTATTATACTGTAACAACAATATACTGTAACGGAATTACATAATGGTTGGCAGACCTGACAGCAATTATAATACTTTTGGTCTGCAGTTTGCTTTACAGCAGGCCTTTGATGAGCTAGGAAAACACAGTTCAAAACATATATGGTAAGCACTGGCAAAACTAACCTTGTTTTTGGAGAATGTACTAAGACTACTGTACTTTATTCAAGGCTCTCGAGAGGCTGGAAGGTATGGAAATGATGATTGTATAGATTAGAATGATGGGTGAAAAGTGGTTGTAGTTTAAGTATTTAAATTGAATAATAGTGAAACTTTTTTTGTTGTGCCAATTTTGATTAAGTATTTATTTATTGAAACTTGTGTTGTTATTATTATTATTGACTTTGTTACCTTTAACTAGGATTTGTTATGTTTCAATCATGATGATAAACAACTTACCTCTTATGTTATTTATGAAGTAAATATAAATGACATGTTGAAAGTGTAACAAATTTAGGTAACACTTAATTTCTCTCTTTGTTTTTTCCCGTATTTCTCATCGCTTCTTGTGTTTTTCTCGAGTGTGTGTTTATATTTAAAATATATAAATATATTTGCCTCTCCTTTATTTTAATGTGTGAGAGTAATATTTGATTGGCCTGTATGTATGAAGTACGTGCAGATGGTAGTCATTATTTATAACCTTATTATTGTTTTTATGGGAAATGTAGTTCAGTCAGCGGTACTTATATTTTTACTCTTAAAATTAATTTATTCATAATAGCCGAGCTTTTACTTAAAGATTTCATAGTATTACAGGAGGCAATCATTATTAAACTTTTCCATGTTAAGTTTATATTGACATTTAATGTTCTGATTAAATCTTAGCAAATTTTAAACATGTTAATATACTTTTTTTTTTTTTTTTACTTAGCAAATTACTCCAATTAGCAACAGTGTGAGGTTTTTGTACAGAGCTGAGTTTATATTATATATATTATATATACAACTGAAAACTCACACCTCAGAATAAATATGAATATAATGAATAAATTCGGCTACCATCCTCTTTTGTCCGGTCATGTTGGTCGAGCGGTTAAGGGATCCTGTACGTCAGCAGAGTGCTCCTGGCAGTATGGGTTCGAGTCACTTCTGGGGTGCGAGTTTTCAGTTGCATATAGTCCTGGGGACCATTCAGGCTTGTTCGCATTTGTGTTCCTCATGTGTGCCCCAAAGAATGAGGTGATTTGATAAAATACCATGCCCAAGATTACCAACTGAGTGCCGGCGGGGGGTTGGAAATAGCCTCGGCTACCATACTCTTTTGTCCGGTCGTGTTGGTCGAGCGGTTAAGGGATCCTGTACGCCAGCAGAGTGCTCCTGGCAGTATGGGTTCGAGTCACTTCTGGGGTGTGAGTTTTCAGTTTTATATATATATATGTCGTACCTAGTAGCCAGAACGCACTTCTTTGCCTACTATGCAAGGCCTGATTTGCCTAATAAGCCAAGTTTTCATGAATTAATTATTTTTCGACTACCTAACCTAACCTAACCTAACCTAACCTAACTTTTTTAGCTATATAACCGAACCTAACCTATAAAGATAGGTTTGGTTAGGTTAGGTAAAGTTGGTTAGGTTCGGTCATATATCTACGTTAATTTTAACTCCAATTAAAAAAAAATTACCTCATACGTAATGAAATGGGTAGCTTTATCATATCATAAGAAAAAAATTAGAGAAAATATATTAATTCAGGAAAACTTGGCTTATTAGGCAAATCGGGCCTTGCATAGTAGGCTGAGAAGTGCGTTCTGGCTACTAGGTACGACATATATATATATATATATATATATATATATATATATATATATATATATATATATATATATATATATATATATATATATATATAAATACAAACACGATATGTCTCCTATATAATATATATAATATATAAATATATATATATATATATATATGTATATATATATATATATATATATATATTTATATATTATATATATTATATAGGAGACATATCGTGTTTAGGAGAGTTGTGCCTTAAGCATAGACACAGTGTTCTCCCATATTAACAGGGACTTGATGAAAAAACGTAAAAATGACCCCTCACTTGCTCTAGTGCTCTTGGGAGGTGGTGGTCTTTGGAGTATATAAATACTCCGAAATTACCATCTCTTTTAAGGGTCTGAGCAGGTGGTGGAGTGGGTTAAGGCGTACCTGTTATGCCAGTTGCTGGAAGGCTTCTGTGCTGGCTAGGGTTCGAGTCTCCTGGTGGGAAAGTGTTCTAAAGTTGTATATTATATATGTATACAGTATATATGTCTCATTGAATATGACCGCATATTCAGTATTTACTATCTTCTGGTTTTGGGCTTCTATCCCTCTATTTTCCTAGCATCAGGGCTTAGCTGAAAGAGGAGTTCTCCAAAACTCATTTTCGTTATTTCAAGGTGAAGAAAAAAGTGAATTACTATAGAATGTATTACACTTATTTATACAATTTGCTCAACGTTTCGAACCTCCATGGTTCATTCTCAAGTGAAAAGAAATTACAGAACTCGTTGATTTATACTCGTATGGGGTCATTTGATAAGACAAGTACAATAAAGGTAAAAAGAAGGGGGATACATAGGGGATAAAGGGGAGGCGAAGCACATAAGAACATAAGAATAAAGGTAACTGCAGAAGGCCTATTGGCCCATACGAGGCAGCTCCTATCCCAAAGTTTAATCAGGTGTAATTGGCCTGTTATGTTGAACAGTGTCTTCTGTGTTGGCATCGTTATGTTCTGGTCTTGTCCTTACTCTCATAGTGAGTAGAGTAAATAGTTCCGTGATTTGGGTGTTCATGGTAGGTTGTTCTATTCTTATGTGAATTACTTCAAGAATTTATAATCTTCTTGCATCTTGGGGTTTGTCTATTATACAGGTATTTTTGTTCAACATTTCTCTTGTTAGGGTGATGTCATGGGCTTGTCTCATGTGATTCCTGGGGGCACCGGATTGAAGATGACACGTCAAACGCCTCGTCAGCTTGGTCGATGTCATACCTATGTACTTACATTGAAGGTTACATCCTTCGTGGGGGCAAGTGTACATGTATACAACGCTTGACTGCTGTAGAGGGTTCTCCGTCGGCTTCGGGCTGTTTTTGATAAGAAGTTCGGAAGTCTTCTTGGTTCTGTAGAATATGATCAGGTCGACCTGATCATATTCTCCAAAACTAAGAAGACTTAGATATTTGATATATTTAGTCAGGCGGGAGTTGCCACAAAGATATTATTACCTAATTATTTCAATGTCTCTGATTGATTTTTTCTTAGTTTTTTGCAGTAATATTATTCAATAGTGTGTAGTATGATATATTTATATTATAAAATGTGTGAATCATCGCTGTACTCAAAATTATGGTGTGCATATTATTGATTCATTTATTATGTTCATAAAACAATAAACAAAAACTTTTGTAGTTATTACACTATATACACAGGTTATATATAAGTATCTGCATGTTTTGCTCACCATAACGAAACACTAAGTTGATATTGTGAGTCAAAAAGCAACGAGGAGTGGCCAGCCACTCCTTTTAGGAGTGGCTGGCCACTCGTTACCACTCTCTCCCTCAAAAACTTCTCACTCGCCAACATCCTCCTCCCACCATACTATTTTTGCTTTGATTCACTACATACAGACATTATATGTAAGTATCTATATGTTTTGTTCACCATAAGTGTTCATCTAAACTAGCATAGTGCACAAAGAGCATAGTGGCTACCCTTACACAGTATGACAAGTCAGGAAGATGCCACCTCCCTTACCAAAATGGCTTCTCCTAACACTTAAGAACATAAGAACATAATAACAAAGGCAACTGCAGAAGGCCTATTGGCCCATACGAGGCAGCTCTTATCTATAACCACCCAATCCCACTCATATACATGTCCAACCCGCGCTTGAAACAATCGAAGGACCCCACCTCCATCACGTTACGTGGTAATTGTTTCCACAAATCAACAACCCTGTTACCGAACTAGTATTTACCCAAGTCTTTCCTAAATCTAAATTTATCCAATTTATACCCATTGTTTCGTGTTCTGTCTTGTGTTGATACTTTTAATACCCTATTAATAACCCCTTTATTGTGTCCATTCATCCACTTGTAAACCTCTATCATGTCACCCCTAACTCTTCGCCTTTCCAGTGAATGCAATTTAAGCTTTGTTAATCTTTCTTCATATGAAAGATTTCTAATTTGGGGAATTAAATTAATCATCCTACACTGGACACGTTGAAGTGAATTTATATCCATTCTATAGTACGGCGACCAAAACTGAACTGCATAATCTAAATGGGGCCTAACCAGAGCAAAATACAGCTGAAGAACCACACCAGGTGTCTTGTTACTAACGCTTCGATTGATAAATCCCAGTGTCCTATTTACCTTATTATGAACATTATTGCATTGATCCTTTTGTTTTAAATTCTTACTAATCATAACTCCCAGATCCCTTTCGCAATCCGACTTCACGATCTCAACACCATCTAGCTCGTATCTTGTAACTCTATCATTACCTAGCCTCAGAACTTTACATTTATCAGCATTAACAGCACTTCTTTTGCTGTTATGTATTACGGGCATATATAGTGTAATAAGTATCTACATTTGTGTTCACCATAGCGAACCACTAAGCTTGTATACTGATGGCAGACAGTAACAGGTGGCCACACACAACTGATTTTTTTTTTTTTTTTTTTTTTTTTTTTTTTTTTTTTTTTTTTTTTTTTTTTTTTTTTTTTTTTTTTGAGATATATACAAGAGTTGTTACATTCTTGTACAGCCACTAGTATGCGTAGCATTTCGGGCAAGTCCTTAATCCTATGGTCCCTGGAATACGATCCCCTGCCGCGAAGAATCGTTTTTTCATCCAAGTACACATTTTACTGTTGCGTTAAACAGAGGCTACAGTTAAGGAATTGCGCCCAGTAAATCCTCCCCGGCCAGGATACGAACCCATGACATAGCGCTCGCGGAACGCCAGGCGAGTGTCTTACCACTACACCACGGAGACTGCTGATGATCCCTCCCTTCCTCTCTCAATGGTTCAAGGCCAGATGCAATAACATTCCTCCATCAAGAATACTGTTTGTGGTGTTATTACACTATATACACACATTATATATAAGTATCTACTTGTTTTGTTCACCATAACTGTCCAACTAAGCTGGTATAGTGCCCACAGAGCATAGTGGCCACCTTTACACAGTCATAAGTCATGCAGATGTCACCACCTCCCTCACCAAAAGGCTTCTCCCAAAGCTCCTTTTGCTGTTATTACACTATATATATATACATTATATATAAGTATCTACATTTGTGCTCACCATAACGAACCACTAAGTTGGTATGCTGAGTATGAGTATTAGAATGGAATAGACCTGTAGGAGAAAATTCTGTTAAAGTGCCAGATTTTCGAAAGCTGATTTTAATAGCCTAAGAAATTTTTTGGGTCAAATAGATTGGAAAGTCTTGGATATGGGGTGTGGGCCGGACTTGGAGCGAGACATGAACCCACCGATAGGTGACGTAGAAGGGGATTTCGATGTGGATTTAATATATAACTTATTTAAGAATATTCTAAACAAAGCACAGGAACGTAGTATACCATACAAATTGAATAGATCGAATACTAATGACCCAAAGTGGATAACAAATAATTTAAAGAACCTTATAGGTAAAAAGAGAGCTTGGTACAAAAGGATTAAGAATGGGGAAGTCAGTTTAGAACAGGAATTCATACAACTGATTAGAAATGTTAAAAAAGAGATTAGAAAAGCAAAAAGAAACTATGAAGTTTGCATAGCAGAGCAAGCAAAGTCAAATCCTAAAGGGTTTTTTCAGTTATATCAAACTAAGACTAGGGAAAGGATAGGTCCATTAAAATCTGAGACAGGTCAAATAACGGATAATGACAAGGAGATGAGTAATATTTTTAACAAATATTTTATATCTGTATTTACTAAAGAAGAACTTAACAATATGCCTTCAGCCGAACAAGTCTATGTGGGTGGGGATGAGGACAGGTTGACTAGTTTAGCAGTTACCAGGGAGGATGTAATTAAACAATTAGAAAAACTAAAACCAAACAAATCCCCAGGGCCGGATGAAGTGTTTGCCAGGGTGCTTAAAGAATGCAAAGAGGAGCTTTCCGAGCCACTGTCTACCATATTTAATAAATCAATAGAGTCAGGCAGAGTGCCAGAGTCATGGAAGGTAGCTAATGTGGTACCAATTTTTAAGAAAGGAGATAGATCACTTGCGTCAAACTATCGGCCAATTAGCCTAACGTCTATTGTGGGAAAGTTACTTGAATCAATAATTGCAAATACAATTCGTCTCCATCTTGAAAAACATAAATTAATAAATGAGTCGCAACATGGTTTTACAAATGGCCGTTCATGTTTAACAAATTTGCTAACTTTTTATTCCAGCATAGTTGAGGCAGTTGATAGTGGTAAGGATTGTGATGTTGTGTACCTTGACTTTAGCAAAGCTTTTGATACAGTGCCACATGAAAGACTAATTAAAAAAATAGAAGCTCATGGTATTGGGGGTGCTATATTAACTTGGATTAGGGCATGGCTATTCCAAAGGAAACAGAGAGTTAGTATAAGTGGGGTTAAGTCAGAGTGGGATAATGTTGTTAGTGGAGTACCTCAGGGCTCTGTCCTGGGACCTCTGTTGTTAATAATATATATAAATGATTTAGATTCAGGTTTGAGTAGCAACATTTGCAAATTTGCCGATGATACGAAAATCGGTAGGGAAATTAATTCGGAGGAGGACTCACTATCACTTCATGTTGACCTAGATAGGGTTTTGAAATGGTCAAAGGATTGGCAAATGCAGTTTAATGCTGATAAATGTAAAGTTCTGAGGCTAGGTAATGATGATAGAGTTACAAGATACGAGCTAGATGGTGTTGAGATTGCGAAGTCGGATTGCGAAAGGGATCTGGGAGTTATGATTAGTAAGAATTTAAAGCAAAAGGATCAATGCATGAATGTTCGTAATAAAGCGAATAGGACACTGGGATTTATTAATCGAAGCGTTAGTAACAAGACTCCTGGTGTGGTTCTTCAGCTATATCTTGCTCTGGTTAGGCCCCATTTAGATTATGCAGTTCAGTTTTGGTCGCCGTATTATAGAATGGATATAAATTCACTTGAACGTGTCCAACGTAGGATGACTAAGTTAATTCCCCAAATTAGAAATCTTTCATATGAAGAAAGATTAACAAAGCTTAAGTTGCATTCACTGGAAAGGCGAAGAGTTAGGGGTGACATGATAGAGGTTTACAAGTGGATGAATGGACATAACAGGGGGGATATTAATAGGGTATTAAAAATATCAACACAAGACAGAACACGAAACAATGGGTATAAATTGGATAAGTTTAGATTTAGGAAAGACTTGGGTAAATACTGGTTCAGTAACAGGGTTGTTGATTTGTGGAACCAACTGCCGCGTAACGTGGTGGAGGTGGGGTCCCTCGATTGTTTCAAGAGCGGGTTGGACATGTATATGAGTGGGATTGGGTGGTTATAGATAGGAGCTGCCTCGTATGGGCCAATAGGCCTTCTGCAGTTACCTTTGTTCTTATGTTCTTCTTAGTAAAAAATCAGCAAGGAGTGACCACACACCAGCCAGCCCGCCACTGGCTGCCACTCCCTCCCTCACCTCACCTGACTCACCCACATTCTCCTCACACCATACTGTTTTTACTTTTATTCACTACATACAGACATTATAAGTAAGTATTTGCATGTTTTTTCACCATAGCAAACACTAAGCTAGTATAATAAGTGCAAAGAGGAACAGGTGGCCACACAGATTTGACAGACTACGCTACAGCCCTCTCTCCCTCCCTCAACATCACTCCTCCCACAGCACAGCGCAAATTATCACAACAATCCTGCTGTTATCAGAATCCTGGTCATTTATATACTGTAATATCATCGCTAAATAACACCAGTTACATATATTTTTGGCATTTTTAGGCAATACTGTGATCACAAGCTGAACAGCAATGCTGTGAGCTCATGCTGCGTGCGCCAGCCTTGGTGGCTCACTGAGCACTGAGGCTCTCACACCTGGGAATGTTGCTCACAATTTTTTTTAAATGGCGTCTGTTTACAAGAGCCCTGAGGAAGGTGATGTGAACCCCGTGTATTCGCGGACCGTTTAAATCTTGCGTAGTACTCCAAAACTGCATGCAGTGAACAAATCCACATGGGCCATCATGAGGATTCGAAACTAATAGATTCGAATATCGTCAATCAGTTGAATAGGATGTAGGTTCGAACCCTAGTCACGGCCCTTGTGGATTTGTTCATTTGATGCATCACGCTATTGTGATTTCTGTGTGTAATGCTACATGCAGTGTTGTGCACTTTTGCGTCAGTTACTCAAAACTGCATATGCAGTTTTGCGTAGTTTAAGGGCTTAAAAAAAAAAAATTGAATAAATTTGAAAAAAGGAAAAATGTCATAAAGGTTCGTTCAATGTTTGTCAGGTAGGCTGCTCCATTATTAATAAATAAATGAAAAATACAAAACAAATTGAACAGATTTGAAACAAAGAAAGATTGTCATATTGGAGCATCCTACCTGACAAACACTGAATGAACCTTTATGACATTTTTCCTTTTTTTTTCAAATTTTTTTTTTTTTTCTTTTTTTTTTTTTAATGAAACATGGAGCAGCCTACCTGACAAACACTGAACAAACCTTTTGCTATAAAAAAATAAAAAAAGTGAACAACGTTTAAAAAAGAACAAATGTCATAAAGGTTAGTTCAGTGTATGTCAGATAGGCTGCTCTATTATTTAAACAATCGAATATCATATTTATGTTTTTCGGTGGTGGAACTGATTATTTTTATTTCCAATATTTTAAAAGGGGAAATTCGTTTTTGAAATTTCGCTCGGTGCTGGAATGGATTAAATTCATACTATTCAAGGCCCAATTTGCCTAATAAGCCAAGTTTTCCAGAATTTCAATATTTTTCAAATTTTTTCTTATGAAATGGTAAAGCTATTCATTTCATTATGTATGAGCTATTTTTTTTAAATTTGAGTTAAAACTAACGTAGATATATGACCGAACCTAACCAACCCTACCTAACCTAACACCTGGGAATGTGGCCCATGATTCGTTTTTAAATGGCATCTGTTTACAAGAACCCTGATGAAGGTGAGGTGAACCCTTTGTATCCGCGGGCCGTTTAAATCTTGTGTAGTACCCCAACACGACATATGACGTGATGTGCAATTTATAGAAAGTTACTCAACACGTCATATGACATGTTGCGCAGTTTAAGGGTTAACTGCACTTTACCTTTACTGGGGACTCTTGATGGCATATGGGAGACGTTGAGGAGGGAGGGAGGGAGGGAGAAGCGGTGTTGGTGTATGGGGAGGGTGAGGAGGAGAGACGGGGGAAAGGAGGAGGAGGATGAGGTGAGACCGTCCCCTGCTCGTCTTAAGCACATTCATATCTGCATCACTGGTTTCAGATTTTCTTTTCAAACATTTCTGCCTCTTATGTGGCAGCCAGTCAGAACCAGTTACTTAGTCACAAGTCAGTCAAGCATTCACAGTCAAGACCAGTCACAGGCAGTCATAACCAAAGGCGGTATAGCATTCAGATTTGTGGTAGCAACTGGTTAGGCATTTAGTCATTCAGCCATTTACAGTCATTTAGCCATTTACAGTCATATGCACAATCAGAGAACACTGTATAAACATCAGAGGTCCACGGCTGTTCAACATCCTCCCAGCGAGCATAAGAAATATTGCCAGAACAACCGTGGACATCTTCAGGAGAAAACTAGATCATTTTCTCCAAGGAGTGCCAGACCAACCGGGCTGTGGTGGATATGTGGGCCTGCGGGCCGCTCCAAGCAACAGCCTGGCCTCAGGCCAGGCTTGGGAAGTAGAACTCCCAGAACCTCATCAAGCAGGTATCAAGCAAGCAATCAGGCTTTCACAGTCAGTAAACAACAAGAGTTTAATGTCATGCAGTCTGCCTCGTGATCCACCGGCTGGTAACAACAAAGCCTGTATTAATACCATCCAGATGTGGCTGATACAGCTGGGGGGGGGGGCAGTGTGTACTCACCTAGTTGTGTTTGCGGGGGTTGAGCTCTGGTTCTTTGGTCCCGCCTCTCAACCGTCAATCAACAGGTGTACAGATTCCTGAGCCAATTGGGCTCTATCATATCTACACTTGAAACTGTATGGAGTCAGCCTCCACCACATCACTTCCTAATGCATTCCATTTGTCAACCACTCTGACACTAAAAAAATTCTTTCTAATATCTCTGTGGCTCATTTGGGCACTTAGTTTCCACCGGTGTCCCCTTGTGCGTGTGCCCCTTGTGTTAAATATCCTGTCTTTATCTACCCTATCAATTCCCTTCAGAATCTTGAATGTGGTGATCATGTCTCCCTAACTCTTCTGTCTTCCAGCGAAGTGAGGTTTAATTCCCGTAGTCTCTCCTCATAGCTCATACCTCTCAGCTCGGGTACTAGTCTGGTGGCAAACCTTTGAACCTTTTCCAGTTTAGTCTTATCCTTGATTAGATATGGACTCCATGCTGGGGCTGCATACTCCAGGATTGGCCTGACATATGTGGTATACAAAGTTCTGAATGATTCTTTACACAAGTTTCTGAATGCCGTTCGTATGTTGGCCAGCCTGGCATATGCCGCTGATGTTATCCGCTTGATATGTGCTGCAGGAGACAGGTCTGTGTGTGTGTGTGTGTGTG
Source organism: Procambarus clarkii (assembly GCF_040958095.1). NCBI lineage: Eukaryota > Metazoa > Arthropoda > Malacostraca > Decapoda > Cambaridae > Procambarus > Procambarus clarkii. The sequence goes on from NC_091214.1 coordinate 14,717,923, forward strand.
TGTGTGTTTACTAGTTGTGTTTTACTAGTTGTGTTTTTTTGCGGGGGTTGAGCTTTGCTCTTTCGGCCCGCCTCTCAACTGTCAATCAACTGTTTACTAACTACTTTTTTTTTTTTTTTTTTTTTTTTTCCCCCCACACCACACACACACACACCCCAGGAAGCAGCCTGTGACAGCTGACTAACTCCCAAGTACCTATTTACTGCTAGGTAACAGGGGCACTTAGGGTGAAAGAAACTTTGCCCATTTGTTTCTGCCTCGTGCGGGAATCGAACCCGCGCCACAGAATTACGAGTCCTGCGCGCTATCCACCAGGCTACGAGGCCCCCTCGTAGTGGTGTGGTATGGAGGTAACGAGGAGGGTCCAGTGACAGGATGGGGGAGGTGGAGAGGGTCCAGTGGTGAGTTAGGGGTTGGCAGGGAGGGTGCGGTGTGAGAAACGGAGGGGTCACCCCACCATCCATCCAGTCTCTCTCTCCACCATCCATCCCCCCTATCCATCCATCCAGTTCCCCCTCCATCCATCCATCCAGTTCCCCCTCCATCCATCCATCCGGTTCCCCCACCATCCATCCAGTCCCCTCACCATCCATCCATTCAGTCCCACCATCCATCCATCCAGTCCCACCACCATCCATCCAGCCCACATCCACCATCCATCCATCCAGTTCACTCACCATCCATCCATCCAGTCCCCTCACTATCCATCTATCCAGTCCCTCCTCACAATCCACCCATCCAGTCCCTCCTCACAATCCACCCATCCAGTCCCTCCTCACCATCCATCCATCCATTCAGTCTCACCATCTTGAGGTTATCTTGAGATGATTTCCGGGCTTAGTGTCCCCGCGGTCCGGTCCTCGACCAGGCCTCCACCCCCTTCTTCCCCCAGGAAGCAGCCCGTGACAGCTGACTAACTCTCAGGTACCTATTTACTGCTAGGTAACAGGTGCATCAGGGTGAAAAAACTCTGCCCATTGTTTCTCGCCGGCATCTGGGATCGAACCCGGGACCACAGGATCACGCGTTCAGTGTTCTGTCCATTCAGCCACCGGTCCTCCCACCATCCATCCAGTCCCCATCCTCCATCCATCCATCTAGTCCCCTCACCATCCATCCATCCATCTAGTCCCCCACCATCCATCCAGTCCCCCACCATCCATCCAGTCCCCCACCACCATCGATCCATCTGGTCTCCCCCCCACCATCCATCCAGTCCCCCCACCACCATCCATCCATCCATCCATCCATCCATCCAGTCCCCTAACCATCCATCTATCCAGCTCCCCCACCATCCATCCATCCAATCCCTTCATCATCCATCCATCCACCCACCCCCATATCCATCCATCCAGTTCCCCTCCCTCCATCAATCCATCCAGTCCCCTCACCATCCATCCATCCCCCCCCCCCACCATCCATCCATCCCCCCCCCCACCATCCATCCATCCCCCCCCCACCATCCATCCATCCTGTCACCTCACCATCCTGGGACCCATGGCATGATATATAATAAGAACTTTGCTGTTCAGAAAAAAAGCAGAAAAACAATGAAATTGTTTACAATGAATTCAAGATTGGTCGTCGGAATAGACTTGTAAACAAACTGAGAGCGCTTCGCCCCCAGCACCACTCGTTCGACCCATATGCGTACGAACAAACGTCTGTACAATAAAACGCTGTCAAGTAAATATAAATTTGTTTAAGTGTGTGCAAGTATTTTGTTGAACATGCAGACATATGAGGGCTTTTATCCTAATTCTGCTCCTTAGCACCTCAGTACAGTATAATGGTTTTTGTATTACAGGCCGGCTCAAATTTTAAGAAAGTTGATTTTTTTGTAATTTCCTTGACATAAATGGGAACAAGAGAGAACCGCAGTGGGAAAAATAATGGTGTTTTAAGGCAATTCCTGTTTACAATGGTGTGAATGTTGAGGTCATAAAAGCATTAAATAAATAAATGTATGCATGTACAGGTAGTGGATTTTAGAAAATGAATCTGGTGAAACTTTCTCTGATCAAGACATTCAAGATCAAAGAATTAAGAATATAAGTTAGTACAGTAAAGTAATTTACAGTTAGTAAATGGAAGAAATTGCAGAATAGAACCAGTGAAGAGCAGAGGTGCCATAGGCACAATCAGAGAACACTGTATAAACATCAGAGGTCCACGGTTGTTGAACGTCCTCCCAGCGAGCATAAGAAATATTGCCGGAACAACCGTGGACATCTTCAAGAAGAAACTAGATTGTTTCCTTCAAGGAGTGCCGGACCAACCAGGCTGTGGTGGGTATGTGGGCCTGCGGGCCGCTCCAAGCAACAGCCTGGTGGACCAAACTCTCACAAGTCAAGCCTGGCCTCGAGCCGGGCTTGGGGAGTAGAAGAACTCCCAGAACCCCATCAACCAGGTATCAACCAGTATTTTAATAAGATACAAAAATATTAAGTAAAACTGTCAGAAAGTAAATATTATCAATCATCACCTTCTTGTGGTGGAAATATCATCACAAGACTGTCCCTTGTGTCCATGTCCAATCTCTTCCTTGAGGTCAGCATGTCTCACCAGATCAACCCTTCCTCTCACATAATACTCTAAATGATATTTAATCAACAGTATCTTCAAGTACTGTTATGCTTATTAAGGCTCCTGTAGCCAAAAGCTAAGATATCCAGTCACTCAACCATTTAGTGGCCAGACCCAGTGGTGCTTAACCAACTTAAATGGCAAGTGGTAATGGCAAGAGTGAAGCAGTACCTATTCATCTTAAAAAACAGGAAAGTGTGCAAAGTATGAGGATTACTGCAGTCAACATATACAAGTGAGAAAGTTGAAAATAAAAAGGCCAAAGCAAGAAAAAATGATAAGCAGTTTATTTTGAAATGACTGTGAAGGTACAATTAATTTATCAGCCTACAAGCAATGTTGCTTTATGGTTAGTGTAATTGTCCCATAATGTGGACCCAAGTTTGATTCCTGGGCAAGGCAAGATGTTTACTCATATTTCCTTACACCTGATGCTTCTCTTTACCTAGCAGTAAATTGGAACCCAAGAGTTAAGTGAATGTTGTAGGTTGCATCCCAAGGAAGGTCAACCATTAACTTAGGAGTACAGTACTTCAATAAGCCGAAAAGCCTTCTTGATTCTGACAATGGGAAATAGAAACCAAATGAAACCAGAGAGAAAAAAGTGTTGCTACTTTGTTACAGTACCCAGAGAAGTGAACCAATTACAGTATGGCGAAAAAATACTGTCCTTTCGGAACTTTGACTATCATCCAGTTTGAGCAGGACCAAAAATGTAGCGCTTTAGCTTAACGGATACACAGCTGCAGGAAGGTCACAATTACTTTATTAATTCAATGAATATATATTGCAGCAAGACATCTCGTTATCCATTGTAATCAACAAAGATTCCCTTAAAAATGTTTACACAAAAATACATTATACACAGTATATTATATATTATCAGTTGTATCGAGAGCCCCCAAGGTTGGACTACTGACCCTCCCTAAGATGCAACCCCCACAATAGTTGCCTAACTCCCAGATACTGTACCTACTTATTGCTAGGTGAGCAGTAGCATTAGGTGAAAGAAAATGAGCTCAATCATTTCTGTTGTGCCCAGGTATCTAACCAGAGATCCTCAGTTGTGTGTTTCAAGAATGAAGCCAACTGTAATACTACTGTAGATCTATACAGCATATAATTCTTAGGAGTAGAAAATCAATGCTGTATGATATCGATTGATAATTGAGTGGATTTGAATTTTTAATGAGTTTGTTTTAAGGTGATAATTATCTTAATTGACACTTGGAGGTGCTATCCTCCTGTGGATTCAGCTGAAACATGAATTCTGTCATATATGCCAATCTAGGCCTATTGAACGAAGGAATTTATTAATTTATTTTTAATTTAATTCATTGTGTCGGGGGACAGGAAGCCAGAGTGTATTCATACACATTTGACTTTTATGTAGGTCTCTCCTCCCCTCCCCCCCCTCCCAAATTACTGACCCCAGCCAGGATGCACCCTCACAAGGCTAAGTGAACAAAGGCATTATGTGAAAGGAAATGCACCCAACCATTTCTGTATCGCCCGGGATTCAAACCCGGATATCTCGATTGTGCGTCAAGAACAAAGCCGACTGAACTACCGGGACTCTCCGACTCCCAGGGTCCCAGTGCTACATTTATATACTAACTGGAAATTTTTCCACATGCTTTTGTTACTGCCTTGTGCCCCAACCTTGGCGGGGCAGCCCTGGAAGACCACAGATATATCATGATATACAGTACAGTACTGTATAGCATGAAAATATTTCAACCTTGTCACCAACTGTTTTTGAAGTTTCTAAATTGTCACAAATAATTGTTAGTATTTACAGGTTTTATAAAAATAATAAATCAAATATTTTAAAAGTTAATTTATTTTAGGCTACCACATTTGCAATAAAATTCATTTGTAAGGTTAGGTTTAGTTCCTATTGGATGGTGTCAGTGTACCTGTAGTTAAATTTGGAAATGATTCTTAACCCTTTAACTGCGCCGTCTCTAAATATGACACCCGCCCCGCCCCCCCCCCCCCCCCAGTGCGCAGGAAATAAATTCTCTTGAAAAAATTCTTTTGTTTTTTAAAGTGTCAGAAATCCTTCCCTCAGTATGGGTATGTAAAAAAAAAATCGAACTTGTACGTACTTTGGCTGCTATGGGGTCTGTAAGTTGGCGCGTGACATCTTCATTCCCCGTTCGCCCGTGACGTATGCTCCCGGGGCCAGTAGGACGCCCGGGGCGGGGCGTGCGAGTTGCCATGAATATATTTTTGTTAATTTTTTGCGCACAGTTCCAAATATATTTTTATTTGTTTTTACGTGCTAATCCTACATATAATGAAGACGCACACTATATTATGGCAGTAAAACATCCGTACTGTCCGAGGACACTGCGTTACGTGCATGACACTTGTGTACACATATGTTGCACATATTTACCATGTATCATGCTAATTTATGTATATATGCAATCTATTTACAGACTATACACTGTCACACACTATATACATTCATCATCAACACATTCAGAACACCGCGAGTGTGAGCAGCCACACCCAGCCAGCCTTCCCTCACTCCTCCAACATTGTATTCACCAACATTGCTCCTCCCATCATACAGTTATTCACACCAATGTTTCATGTTCATTTATGTATATGTACACACTATACACTGTCACACACTATATACATTCACCATCAATACATTCAGAACACTGCGAGTGTGAGCAGCCACACCCAGCCAGTCTCCCTCACTCCAACATCGTACTCGCCAACATTGCTCCTCCCACCATACTGTTATTGTTTTTATTACACTATTTACACACGTTATATATACCTATCTACATGTTTTATTTACCAGAACTATATAAGTAAGTCGGTATTGTGCCCAAACAGTACAGTGGCCACCATACACTGCATGAGAAATCACACAGCAAGCAGCAGACGATGCTATGATTACGACATCACCTCCCTCACCAAAATAGCTCCTCTCAACATACTCCTGGTGCTGTTATTACACTATACACACACACACACTGTATATACCCATGTACATGTGTGTTCCCCATAGCGAACCACGAAGCTAGTATGGTGAGCAAAACAAGAGTGACTGCCATACCTCAATAAAGGCTACCTCAATTCTCTCCCTTCCTCCCTCCCTCACCAAAATTCCTCCTTCCACAATACTACACACAACACTAATTATAACCACAATCCTGGTCACTAATTCCTGTAAATGAATAATTGACCACAAGCTTATTTTGAAAAGGAACCTAAAAAGTAGTTTGAAGATTCCTAGATGGACGAAATAATGCTGTGGTGCTGTGGCTAGCACTGTGAACATTGTGAACAGCATTGAATCACTGATATTTGAACATTGTACCCAGTCATTATCACACTCAGGCTCTTCTATAATACTATCATGGCTAAATAAAACAGATTATATATTTGATAATATTAGGCGATGCTGTGGTCACACGCTGAACAGCAGTGCTGTGCGCTCATGCTGCGAGCGCCAGCCTTGGTTGCTCACTGACTACTGAGGCTCTGACACCCGGCAATGTGGACCATGATTTTTTTTAAAGATGGAGTCTGTTTACAAGAGCCCTGAGGAAGCTGATGTGAACCCCATGTAGCCGCGTGAGTTTTGAATGGAACGTGAAAAATAAAAACACCCGGAGGTGCGTTGCGCACCCGAAGCCTGGGCCTGCAGGCGCGTTGCGCAGTTAAAGGGTTAAAAAAAAATGCATAATTCTTGTAAATTATTTTATGTGACTAAAACATGTGTATGATCTTGCTAGCAAAACAATCATACCATATATTCAGGGTTACTTAATGAAATCTTTTCACGGTTTCATAAACCACAAGTGTTGTGGCAGCCCCGAAATCATCTCAAGATAACCTCAAGAAGACAAACTGAATTTGGCTTAATATTTTCTCAAGAAAGATCTTGAAGGTTATCTGTTCCACCCAAGATATTGGTCAAAGTATTTATTGTTTATACTGTTTACTTATATTTGGCAGTACTTTTTGTTTTTATCAGTCAATGGTTTTATTAATAATTGTAAACAAAGATTTTTCACCATATATTTCTTTTAATGTACAGTATCTTAAAAGTTTTTCTCTGATGGACAGCTTCCATAATGGCCATGGGAAGTGGTGGCACAGGTGTCAACACCATCAAGATGGAAAATCCAACATATTACACAACTTATACATCCCCTGTACCTGACCACACGCTCATGGCTGGGGCGTACAGCACGTACATGGAACGAGCCGACAGTATGTATCTTTATTGTTTTGGCTGTACTGTATTATAACCCATATTTGTGTCTGTTTATGCAATTTTATCACTTTGTGTTGAGTCACAGATAAAATAAATTAGTGTCATCTGCCATCCCTGCATCAGAGTTCAATTCTGAACTCTGAACTGGTCCTGAAACTTACTGAAAATGCTCATTCTACTTCCACAAAGTAGGAAGTAGACACTACTTCCCTATTGTTGACATGTGTTTATTTAACCCCTTGTCTGGCAGTTCTGCAAGAAACAAAAGGTAGTGACACTTGAGTTGATTCCACACCCAACCTTTTCCAAACAATTGGCAAAACGCCAAACATGACAATGGCTATCACACTACCAGCATACCTCCTGACCAACCCAGAGGCATAGTTTGAGTGTTGAATAGAGCCTCTGCCTGTGTAAACCATTCTTCAGGGTCAATCACCAGAGACAGGGAGCAGTACACAAACACCTTTATTGCACTACCCCAAGAAACCCTTCAGGATGATTGGGGCCTTGTGACACTACTACCCGAGGGATGATTTACCACCCTGTGGACGGTCCACCTAGCTCCAATCAGGGTAGTTCTCCAACCTCTCTTCCAGTGGTGCTACAAAAGAATTGTTTTAGAGAGAAGAAAAAACTTATTTTGTCATGTCCGAGAAGTAGAAGCCAGGAGAGAAAACCCAAAGGTCTAGCAGGCATGGTCGACAGAGTGATGTCAATTTCTGATACGGCCACACATTGACACCGAGGGCGAGGTAGGACCGGAAGGTATCTACTGGTAGAACTTTTATAGCCCCTCCAATAATCCCAAGACATGATATTACCTGTAGGCATGACACAAGAGAAATCCTGCATTGCATTTGTTTCCTTTGGATGCAAATCAGAGATGGGGAGGGAATCCCAGTGGCTCATTGAAGTTTGTGCCTACCTTGATTTTGCTACTGACTACTTCACTTCACACCTTGTCTGCAGTCCTGGACAACTTCTAAGAGTTCCAGTTGACTGCTTTCTGTGTTACTCTTTACTGCAGTGGTAGTGCTGCAGGTGTTAAGTGATGAATGAAGCCTGCTCCTCCCTCTTCTCAGGTGTCTGTATGTGCCATTTCTTCAGTGCAAGGTAGAGGCTCTGATGTAAAGCTTCCTTTAGTGTGTGCAAGTGTTGCTTCAGTTTCCCAGGGGAAGTCAGTATTGCTTTTTTGTATCTGTCTTTTCAGATAGGCCGAACTAATGTGGTTGTGGGAGGAGAGGGATGGGGTGTATGCTTTAATATACAGATGGCAAATTTTTGTATACATCAGCAGTGTTTGTTAAACTGACAGTGTGCACAATGACTGGTATGCCACAATATGCATGGAATGCAGACTTTTAAGTCAAATTAATGTGGCTGAAAATTAGATGCCCATCACACAAATCTGAAAATAAAAGAACATTTCAGTCCATCCTAGACCATTACATGACTTAATAATGGCTCAGGATAGACCAAATCATTATAAATGCCTATATTTTAAAATATGTGGATTGGGCATCATGCATGGCATTTATAAATTGTACAGTACTTCATAGTTTGTGAACCCATCAGTACTCACGATTATGTGAAGCACTTACAACTTGGTCAATACTCTGTGCTAAGTTAATATAGAAAAAATAGGTTTTGCATTATTTGATTGACAGTTGTGCAGTGGATCTCAGTTTGCTTATATCCTTTCCTGCTGTGATCGTTGCAACCCGTTCTCGCAAATTCGTAAAGTCAATATTGACTTATTAACTACGTGCATAGGTGATATACTAAACATAATAGATACCCTTAAAAAGATTCATAGAAAACACCGACCTTACCTAACCTTGTTAGTATCTTAAGATAAGCATCTTATTGCTTCGTAATTACAATTATTACTTAACCTATACCTATTATAGGTTAGGTAATAATTGTAATTACGAAGCAATAAGATGCTTATCTTAACATACTAAGTAGGTTAGGTAAGGTCGGTGTTTTCTATGAAGCTTTTCAAGGGAAACTATTATGTTAAGTATGTCACCTATGCACATATTTAATAAGTCAATATTGACTTATTAAATTTGCGAGAACGGGTTGGATCATTTCTTGGTGACAATAATTCCCGATTGTCATTCTAAATCTCTTGATTTCCTTGGAATACTACTTTTTTATGATTGGAGATTTGGAGTTGTTTTGACTTGGAGGGCAGTCATGTGGCTTCAGAAGTCATTCTTCTGGCCAAAGGATAGAAGACAAACTTTTGAGGCTTCTGTCCTTGAGGGATAAGCCTCCTGGTCCTTTAGAGCCATAAAGCTTATTTCCTTTAGTTCCATTCTTCCTGTCGATGGCCCGATATTGACACTGTACACCTTACCCAACATTCTGGTAAAAAGTCTGCTTACATGACACCAGTAACCTTGAAGTTACAGTACCAGATGAATTATTTAATATATCAATCGATATTAGCTATGAATTTTCTTGTTTATTTATCAGAGAACTGTTACAGAGGGTAGGACCTCCTACTTAAAAGGGATATGGTCACTGACGTAGAATTGTAAAATTTAATACAAATGTGTGTGCAAGAAACTTTATTTAATTTAATTTTCTGGGGGGAAGTCCCCTTCGGTTCTCCGGAGCTAACTGGGCTGATATGAATGTATTAGACCCTGGCATCAGTCAATGCACTTAAGAGTTCTAGGCCTACCGGGGACCACGAGCCAGAACCTGGCCTCCTCAGAGAGGTACGAGGAGCAATGGCCTATAGAAACCCCGTGTGGTTAGAAGCATTCTGTGTCTGCCATCAACCGGGTTAGGCACCCAGAAAGGTAAGTGCCCTAAAACAAACCCTCTATTCTGGTTAAAATATTGCTACTGAAAGCTGAACTAGTGGACACTCCCCCAAATGAAAACGAGCAAATGAGCATGACGTTGCCGCGCCGCTGTCTGCCCAACCCCCCCCCCCTTCCCCAGGAGGGGGAAAGGGGAGTCCCAGAAACCGTGCCAGCTATCCACCCTGCAGTTCTGTGGCTGATGTGAACTGGCAAGGTAGTGTGCCTCTGGTTCCTGTGTTTCTAGTTCTGTGCTTTGTGGTGTGGTGCTGTTTTCTTGGTTGTGCGCAAGCCAGGAGTTAATTCACAAGTACTCGGGCTGCATGCGCCTAGGGTTCCCTTCCCTAGGTGCCCCTGTAAGTACTGCTCTTGGGGCTTGGGACCACCTTTCGCAAGTCACCTTGGGGTCTACCTTCGCAAGGTCTTTTGCTGCTCGGTGATTGACAGCCCTGGGAGTCAGATGGGGTGTTTCTTGCACTCATGTTTGCCGCTGGGTAGGGGGTAGTTTTGTCACTGGTTGGGTCACAGGGTACTGTGCAGCTTTTCATCTCTCATAGCAACCAACTCTGTTCTGCCTGGGTACATTGTCCTCTTGCGGGGGTTTTCTTTTGTTTTTGTTTTCCTGCCTGGTGGGGGGTCTGCCCCTTTTTGGTCACACCCATTTATATCTTGGTGGTCCTCCACTAGGCTCTCCATGAGTATACACGTTCCAGGGATTCAGCTTAAGCAGTTTGTGACCCCTGGGTTCCCTCTTGCTTCATGCGAGTTTGAAGGATGCTCTGTCCCCCTTGTCTTAGGGTGACACTCACCGGTTGTGCCTCCGTCATGCTGCCTGTTGGGTCGGTGACACCTTCGACCTAGAGTCCTGGGAGTTTTGTGCCTTGTTTGAACTCCAATACACCCAGTCCACTGATCATGATCTACTGATGCAGGTAGCTTCGGTGTTGCATGCTCGGTTTAGGTTGCTGCAATGCGCTAGGTTAGTTGCTACATTGGATGCCCCAGGACTGTCCCGGTTTGGTTATAGGGACCCGGACTTGGGGGTGTTAGTTGCTTCAACGTTGGTTGAGTCCACACCCCCTTATCCTTTCCCCTCTGTTGTTTGTCATAACGCCTCCATAATGGATCCTTTTTCCTTCATGTTTCGATCGTCTTTTCCTTACTGGGTTTGTTATGAGGTTCCAGATTCATCCTGGCTGGCAGACTGCCACTTTTTCTCGTTAAGAGGCGTGGCATACGTTCTGTCAGTCCCGCGCACTTAAGTGGCATAAGGTTCATACGGTGGTCCAGGTTTTCCTGGGGGGCGAGTTTGAGCACCTCAATGCGTGCTTGTTCGCCCCTACCTCTTCCTCGGGATGTTGGCATTATGCAGCTTCATGGGTGGTCCCGAGAGGGTGAGGGTTCTCACCCTCTCGGCTGCCCTGGTCATTGAGGACTTGCGTGCCCGTGGCCTATTGGCATTGATCTTGGAGTTCTTTTCCCTTCTTGAGGTGTCCTCGGACTGGTTTGAGGAGGACGTGGAGGTGCTTGGGACTGGTCCTGGGTCTGGTGCGTTGGTCTCAGCGGTGCGTGCATCATCTGCTCTTTTCAGACTGTTCAAGCGGGATGCAGTGTCGCTGTTGTTTGCTTCCCGTCTCGCATGTCGCCAGGCGGTGTTGACTACCTCCGTGGAATCCACTTGGGCCCCTGGCTCTCAGGCTTTCTTTGTCTTTTTGTCCTTTGCTATTTGCAGAGTCTGCGATGGTGCAGTATCTGCAGGCAGCTTCTTCCAGTTGTCGTCTTATGTGTGACTTGTTGGTTCGCCAGGGTGCTCATGGGTGGGGGGGGGGGGGGTTCCTGGAAGAGTTGTGCAAGGGCTCAGGGTTCCTCCTGTTGTGGTAGGCCCATTGGTGCCATTTTCAGAGCCGGCGCAGCCTTCGGTACTGTCTTTGTCGGGTCAGCGCGGTGATTGCTCTGCGCAGATGTCAGGTTCACATAAGGGGAGTCGGCCCTTTCATGGTTCGTCCCATTGATGCGGCGATGAGGGGGAGGCCAGAGGCAGTAGGGTCCGACCTTCCGTTGGGCCTACAGTACGGTGCAGGAGTTTGCGGCGGTGTGGATCGTCGCTAGCAGATTGACGATCTGACTCCATTTGGATTGCTCTCTGGTGATTCATTGGCTGAATCGAGGGGGTTCGATGTGGTCCTTGGCTCTTTGGGGCTGGTCCCTTTGGGTGACTTGTCTGCCGAGTTCTGGAGGTTTGGCTCTCTTGGCCGTTCACGTTCAGGGAGTGTCCAATGTCCTGGTGGACGGCCTGACCTGGTTCATTTCCCCTGTACACGAAATGAATGGTTGACGCCTACTCATTCAGTTGGCTCTGCCAGACGTATGGGCTCCCGGAGGTGGACCTCTTCCCGTTGGAGTGGTCGAGGCGTCTCCTGTTGTATGTGGTGCCCTTCCCCGACTGCGAGATTGTCGGAGTCAATGCCTTGCGGCAGGATTGGTAGAGGTGGGCTTATCTGTACCTCTTCCTCCCAGTTCAGCTGTTGCTCCAGGTCTTAGCTCGCTTGAAGACTTACCAGGGGAGAGTAGTCCTTTTGGCTTCTTGATGGCCAGTCCAGCCTTGGTGTCAAGTGCTACTTGCTCGGTGTTTGAACCAGAGGGTCTTCCCGCGGCTCCACCTCTTTCAGTAGATCACTCCGGTCTATTATGTGGCTGGTTCGATCTTCTCAAGTCTTCACATCTGGTCTTTCTGACTAGTCTATCACCACTTGTATAGTGATTAGATGGCTTCGTTGATGGAGTCCCACCTGCGTGCTTTGTCTCGATGACAGTATGAAATTTTTGGCAGTCCTTCCATTATTTCTTATCTTTTCGTAGGTTTATTTCTGTCTCTGATAGGGTTGTCTTGTTCTTCCTTTCGTGGTTGTTCCAGGACCTTCATCTTATGCCGAATACTGTCGTCTTGTATCGTGCGATGATGGCGGAGCTGCTGCTGCCTGCGTTCGATGTTGATGTTACTTCTGCACCGTTCCGTAAGCTGTCTCGTGCGTTGTTTAACCTCCAGAATGCTTCTGCGCCGCCTGAGTCATCCAAGTCATTGAACCGGGTGCTCTCCTTTCTCTCTAATTGGTTTGTGGTGGCCCCTTCAGTTCAGGATTGTTTATCCCAGGCGCTTTTCCTGTTGGCATTGGCCTCTGGGGGTCGAGTTGGAAAGCTTCATGCTCTCCTCCGGCGCTGGGGGTTTCTGCTCTTTTGGTCCTGGTGGTCGGTTTGTTCCTTTGCAGTCATCTCCTTTTTTCTGGCGAAGAATGAGACTGCTGCTTTCCGGAGGGGTCCTTGGGTTGTTGATGTTTGGTTGGTCAAGCCGGGGGTGCATCATGTGTTGTGTCCGGTTGCGGCTCTCCGCCATTACCTGCATGTCACAGCCTCGTTGGCGGAGGACACACTATGGGTTTACCCGGTTTTCCTTCTTCCCTGTTCCAGGGTTCGGGTCTCCCAGGTCCTCCGCAAAGTTATTCGGTCCAGCCAGCCTGCAGTCTATCCTTGTGCCCACAATGTTCGTAAGGTTGCTGTGCTAGCTGCCGTCTTTGGTAACGTGTCTTGGGCTGACATTCGGGCACAGGGTTTTTGGAGGTCAAACAGGGTCCTTGCCGCTCGCTACCTTGTCAATGTTCTGGGGCCTTGTTGGGTCTGTGTCGCATTGGGTTGGTGGTTGCAGCCAGTTGTCTCAACTTCACACAGAGGAGCAAGGGCCAACCGCCTCCCTGGTAAGTCCCTCTTGTTTTGTCTTTGGTAAGTAGCTCTGGGGAGCCAAAGGGGCTTCCCCCAGAAAACCAGCTTTGAATGCAATTAAACCCCATTTTCTGAGTGAGACTAGAGGCTCTCTGGCATCCCTCCCTCCCTCTAGTTGGCACTTTTTTCACAGTTTTTGACATCCAGCCTCAGAACTACAGGGTGGATAGCTGGTGCAGAGGTCTGGGACTCCACCTTCCCCTTCCCCTTCCCCCTCCTAGGGGAGGGAGGGGGGTGTTGCGGAGACAGCAGTGGGCAACATGGTGACGTCATGCTTGCTCGTTTTCATTTGGACTTCTGTCCACTAGTTCAGCTTTCAGTAGCAATACATATTTTAACCAGAATAGGGGTTTGTTTTGTGGCGCTTGCCTTTCTGGGGGGCCTGACCCGGTCGATGACAAACTTAGAACGCTTCTAACCACACAGGGTTTCTATAGGTCATTGCTCCTCGTGCCTCTCTGAGGAGGCCAGGTTTTGGCTTGTGGTCCCCAGTAGACCTAGAACTCCATATGCATTGACTGATGCCATGGTCTAATACATTCATATCAGCCTGGTTAGCTCCAGGGAGCCTCTGGGGGTCTCATCCAGAAAATGGCATTTCATTACATTCAACGTTGGTTTTTTTATGAGTTTTTTGGTAGCTGCAGTGGAGTACCTCATTCACTTCCAAAGTTTTGGTAATTGAATATTTTGAAATGAGATAAACTAAAAGATTTAATACTTTAGTGTTAAAAAAGAGAGTCTGATGTTCAAGTGACATCTGTGGTAACATTCATTTTACACCTAGTTCTGTGGTGTAGTCGGAACTGAATTATGTAAAAGAACATGAAGTGTAATTAGGAACAAAATGTATTTTCTTATAAACTTCTAAGTGTTATATATAGTAAATCTTTCATGTGTAGCCTTCACACAAGCTTGAAAATAATAATAATAATAATAATATTTATTTACAAAAAGGTACAGTGGGATTGTGAGATTACATAAGATTAGTATTTTTACATTCTTGCAAAGCTACTAACACGCACAGCATTTCAGGCAGATATCTCTCTAGTTTGTTCTTGATGCTTTTCTCCATTCATTAATTTGTATCTAGTGAATAGCCGTTGTCCTGACTATTGCAGCACATTCCCTGCTTCCATTGTTAGTGCATGTCCTTCATACTATTCATCTAATGGTATTTTGAGATGAATAATATAGTCTTTCGTCACACACTGTTCAACTGTACTAGACAGGCAATGTGTTATACATAATATATCTTTATCTGACCAGAAACTGTACTTGGTAATTTATCCTTTATTTATTTTTTATCCTTTTAATCTGCACTTCTATATTATATGATATTTTATAGATAATACCTTTATTTATTATACCTCTATATTATATAATAATATTTTATCTATAATACCTTTATTTATAATACTCTATATTATATACAAGTTCAATTATTTAGCATAAATTGTTAAATTATTTCATAACTTTAAATAATGTATATGCTGTGACTGGAACATCACACATTTCTGATCCATGATTTTCACGTGCAGGTCCACTTTCTATGGGGCGAACGCATGATCCACATTCTCCAATGGAGCCTCGTAGCAAAAGAGTCCGTCGTCTGAGTTCAGAGGAAGACACACTGGATAAGGCAGAGTTGGCTTACTACACACAGTCTCCTGCATCTCTATCATCACACACTTCTTCATGGCACTCTGATATCGACCACGGTGGGTTGGTGGCTCCCTCTGCAGCCTCAGCGTCCGCAGCAGCACCAGCCGCGTCTAGCACCTTCCTCCACCCTCACACTCCCCCTCACCACACCTCGCAACACACCCTCGGTACTCGCTCTTCCACTATCTCTCGGTCTTTTGGCTCGCCCACCTGTTTAAAGTCACATATCTCCCATATTTATAGTAAAGTTGAAAATATTAGAATAGACCTCTAAAGCGTATTATACAAATGCTCTGCCAATATATTTTTTTAATGTAAAGAATAAAAAAAAGCTGCAAATATTACATAGTTTACATTGTGGTGTGAAATGTGAAAACAAAACAGGTGGCATTTCCTACTTTCCTGTTCTGTGGGATTTACATTAATCTTGCACTACCTTGAATCTTGCATTCTTCTTGCCTTTTAGAAGGTATGATACAGTCTTCTGTTTCTCATCTATCTATCTGCATATTGGATCAAACTCAGAATAATTGCAATGAAACAAGTGTATCCTGCACAAGCGAACACCACGAGTATCACAAGTGACTCACGTTGTCAATTTTCTCTAGTTTTCACTGTGTATCATAAGATTAAAAAACAAATATATAAATAATTGCAAAAACTTGGGGGGGTTCAACACACACTTTTTGGGGGGTTTCCTTGTTTCCCTATTTTTTAAAGTAAACTTCAATCTTCAATATTTCAATATATAAAGTAAGGTACAATGGGTTGTGTAAGTACAGAGTTTGGTGATTAAATGCATTCTTGCAAAGCCACAGCATTTTGGGCAAGTCTTAGTGTAGTGTTAATTGCACCATGAAAGTAGAGAGTGGGGAATGGTGACATGTTCCTATATACAAGAAATACTGTACTGGAATCAGTCTTACTAGAGTCGGGACACTTGATACAGAGAGCTCAAGACGACAGTTAAGACATCGTAGTAGATAGACGGATGATAGATGAGCGACTTGTAAAAAAAAAATATGCTTGTTGATTGTTAAATTTTCTGAGTTTGCTCAGCAACTTTTTCAAGAACGTAATTCTATTATTGGCTTGAAGTACAGTAAAGGTTAGTGTGGCATTTCAGTAGGACATTATTAGTTTTAGAATATTGAGAATGGAGTTTACAGTTACAAGTTAGCTTGATTAGAGTAAGTTTGCCTGTATCCATAATTGTTAAAATAGGAGGAGTCAGTGAGTTTTGTAAGAGATGTTTCCATAAGTATTGTCAAGAAACAGCTCTTGCTGACAAGATGTAATCCCCAACTGTAAATTAATCTTGCTCTTAAGTCTATGTAGCATCAGTTACTTTAATTGTAGTATAATTCATTCAATTAATAACATGTTTTAAAGCAAACAATGCAATACACATTTTTCAACACAGGCTATGCATTGTGCAGATTTTCAAATTTTCGTAAAATATTTGAATAAACACCGATTAATAAATGAATGAAAATAGAGATATGGCAGAAGTATAATCAGAGCATATTAATGGCTTTTAATATCTAAATTGAAAGTATAATTTGTAATTTATCAGTACATAGGATACCTGGAGCATACTTGGAGAGGGTTCTGGGAGTTCTTCTACTCCCCGAGCCCGGCCTGAGGCCAGGCTCAAAAGGATGGCAATTGCATAACAATTTACATCATGTTAAATATGTGCCAATAATGAGAATGTTCTATTTCTCTTTCCTCAACTGTCCTGGTCTTTTGCTACCTCTGTGGTGTTCATGAAAGCTTTCCATTATCAAATTATTATATTGTAAAAAAATTTCAGATGAACCCAACACAAAAATTACAATTCTCATTTTGAAGGTTTTAACTGAACTACAGATGTACATTAAGAAAGCTTCCTTTTAAGTATATATTACACACACACACACACACACACACACACACACACACACACACACACACACACACACACACACACACACACACACTCACTCACCCTGTTTAACCACCCAGAAAGCTGAGGCCCAGCAAAACAAACTACATATCTTTATTAAAGTGAGAATAGAATTAACAATGCAAGCACCCCCATTATATCACCAGGTGGTAGCTCAGGTCACTAGGGAACACATGTTAATTACAAGTACAGCAGCTCAAAATTACCCTTAAAAAAAATCATTAAAAAAAGCCGGCATGGAGTGTCAAATATGATCCCAGAACCCAAGTCAGCTCACATTCCAGGAAAGGCTGAGAGGAGCTGAAACCTAACGCCACAAACAAAACATGGCAAGGCTGATTTCATGAACACCTTTAAAATAATGAAGAAATTAGAAGACATTATTCCAGAACACTTTTCTTTTGAACAGCAAATAAAATAACATAATATTAAACATGATTCCCCCCCACCCCCAAGAATTTTGATACATTATGTATTGATGTTTATTGACAGTCAGTACTGCTCTCGGAAAGCTTTCACGAACATCATATTTTCTGTTGTAACAATGCTCTGAATAAATATATTTAATGTTCACAAAAATGTCCTGCACATTTATAGGTGGTCAAATATTGATAACATTTATGACTAAAATAGTAAGTGAAGTACCAATCACAGTAACTAACTGAGCATAGGTTACAAAGATCGCTCCTCAATATCTTGGCCTTTTGAGTACAACTTGAACACCAGTCCTGTACCCCCAACAGATACCACCCTCCTGTCTCCTTCTTTGGCAACTGTGGTGTCATCGTATGAAAGAATTCTTTTTTGTCATTAATATCATATGATTAATTTTTTTTTTTAACTTAAAAATTTTATCATTTGTCTTTGCCCATTTCTTAACCATGGCACCAAAGTTAATTGTTGTGCTTAGACCAGCATCAAATGCTTTGAGGATTAGTCAATAATTCACTAGATTTAGATGTATCCTTGGCATCTTGAGATATATGTACATAAGAAATTACTGTATATGTTTATCTTGTAGGTAGAGTCCCTGTAGTTATCTGACATAGATTAGTATTAGTACCCGAGGGACTTTTGACGAGCCACCGGCTTCCTGTTTCTGTCGAGGCCTCTAGAGATGGTGGCCTATGGGAAAATTCTGTAGATTTGAGAGTACACTGTGTTTGGAGGCCTGTGTTATGTTGAATCTAGATATCTTTCCTAGTTAGAAGGTAGAAAAGGTGACTTGAATATACTGTATATATAATTAATACTTTATAGTATTAATCTTATGCATTTCTTATAATGGGTTTTGTGCATATCATTCATAGGAAGATTGACTTTAGATTCAGTGAAAGGAAATGCCAAATATTAACCACCAAAGAATCCATGAATGAATTGCTTGCAGACAATGAGTCACAATAATGTGGCTGAAGCTCTGATAACCAAACCACACACCAGAATATGAAGAAATGACAATGTTTCCATCCATCCTGGACCATTATCAAGTCAACTGTGATCACAATTGACTCGATAATGGTAAAGGATGGACCGAAACATCGTCGTTTCTTCATCTTCTGGCATGTGGTTTGGTGATCGATGAATTGCTTCTTTGTGGTGGGCCACTCAGTAGCGGCCTAATGCTATAACCTGAAAGCCTCCAAGTCTTGGGACACACACTATAACTTGATGACCCACAAGTGACTATGAGAAATCAGTACCAGACTCTGGTCTGCTCAAAGCAGTGAAAGGGAGCCTGGGAATTAGAGGTCACCAAAGAACTGAGCAAAAGACCACCAGGCATGTGAATGAAATGGCTGGCTAACCCAAGGGACCCAGAGACCCTTGGGCAAGTATTTGAGTGAGCAAGCATATCTAGTCAGTGCTCAAACTGCAGAAAGGTTTGCATCATTTTTAACTGGATTACAAATTTCTTTTGGCAGTTGATTGTTTTGGAGAATTTTTCTGTATTATGATGATAACCAATCATCAAGCTTCCGTTTGTCTCTTTCGGGAATTCCATATTCTGTTCCTGGCCCTTGGTAGGTGCTTGTGAGTTGAGTTCTAGTGTTTCCCAAGGTATGGGTGCTTCCAGGTTGTAGAAATGTGAAACTAATGAGGATTGGGGACCTTCCCAGAAGGTGTACATTCTCTGAGGATGCTTTCACAAACATGTGTGGTCTGTAAAGGCTTGACATTATTATTCGCAAACTACTGTATTGTAATTCATTCTTAATATTACTTTAAAATATCTTATGTGATTTATAGTACAGTACTGTAATTAGAACTGCAGTGGACAATCTCTAATCCAGTAGTCAGCACAACATATCTAAATGATGATAATTGTTTACATGTGGATTTTTCAAGTTAATTAATATTTGGGAGGTAAGGTGGAGCTGCTGTACATGATAAGTAGGTAGTCACTTTCAGAGGGGCTCGGTGAGTCAAGACTAAACACCTCCTTTCATCTCCATCGTGAACTGTGTATTGTGTCAACTAATTTTCATTTGTTTTCAGATATATTAAGGAGAAGTGACAATGAATTGTATTTGATTTTAAGTGAAGAATTCTGGCTCTCATCCTATATACAATGGGATATATTTTTAATTTCATTGACTTTCACTGAAAATCTATATAAGGAGATGTTAAATAACTATTAATATTACAGAATAATAGAGCACACAAATGAAAACATTGTAGAACAATTCCTGAAGAAAATTTTTGTTATTTTTCCAACTTACGTACTTGATCTCTACATCTCTATTCAATTTGCCATTTCCTTTACTCAAACACAATGCTGTATGCAGGATCTTATCCTTGTATTTCACTCAGTGCATATTCTTCAGTCTTTTTTCTGGCAAGTACCCATGTTGGGAGTCTGCCATTATATATATCTGTAGTTACATGCATCAATCTTGTCAACATACTTCATTCACATCTCCTGTTGATCCACATGCACACCTTTCCTGTCTCCTCCCTGTTGACCCACATGCACACCTTCCCTTTCTCCTCCCTGTTGACCCACATGCACACCTTCCGATTCTCCTCCCTGTTGACCCACATGCACACCTTCCCTTTCTCCTCCCTGTTGACCCACATGCACACCTTCCCTTTCTCCTCCCTGTTGACCCAAATGCACACCTTCCCTTTCTCCTTTCTGCTGACCCTTCTACATGGTTCCGTAACTTATCCCTCCATCTTAAGTTGCCCATCAATGACATCTGCATATCCCACAACCTCACCTGCACTAAAAAATGAGAAAGAAATGAGTGACAATTTAAAAAATTATCTGAAACATGTTTGGACAAATAAATACACAGTTAAAGAGAAGATGGGTGATCAAGATAGTAGTAGAAGTCTTCACAGGGATGAAGGATGAAATCCTCTTCACAGTTAGAACTAGCTCCCTTTATTTCTACTTACAGCACTTCAAATAATCCAAGTTACAATGTCCTGGATAATAGTGTGTAGAATGAAGGCCCAACTGGCTTGAGAAACCCAGTAATCTCTTAGGCCACTAGGGGAAAAATTTAAGTCATTTAAAATGTCTGGACACAAGTCCCATGTATGCTTGTTAAATATAATTGGCACATTATGCACATACAGTATGCAAAAGCAGAGATTCCTGGCATCATTAAATATGGGGATGAAAAGGGGAATTTCACGTTGTTGTTGTTTAAGATTCGCTACCCGGAACGAAAAGTTCCAAGTAGCACTGGCTATGGTGAGCCCGTAGTGAACTTAGAAATTTCACCTCCACAGGTACCACCCACCATTTAGAAAGGATAGAACAACAAGAGAAGGAAAGGCCACAATGCTAACAACACTGCAAAAGAGACATGATGGCTGATTTTAGCGAAACTTTTAAAATACCATTACGGAACAATTTAGAGGATATTGATCTAGACCATTTCTTTAAAAGGGCATATGTAATACAAACAAGGAACAACAGTTTCAAGCTCAACAAGCCACAATGTGGGACAGGAAACAGGAGATGCTTTTTCACCCACAGAAATATAAACCCACGGAGCCTCATACCCACAAAAACCCTAAATACCCAAACAGTACTGCAATTCAAGATCCAGCTTGAAAAAATTATTAGGACAAATAGAGGGTCCTTTGACAAGCTGCTGGCTTCTTCTTGTCAAGGGCCCCTAGAGATATAATGGTCCTTAAACAAATTCACCTAAAATAAAGAAGTCTTGATGGCAAAGAGGTGTTAAATAACATGGTATTCTCAGAATTTGCTGTATGCAATAATATAGTTCACAATAAAAATAAACTGATGGTTGGACCTCATAATAAAGCTGACAGCAGCAGCAGATGAGTTTGATAAAGACCTGCATCAAATTATGAAGGCAGCATTTGATGCACTAGCTCTTACAAATGGAAATTTCAACCAGGAAATATGATTGGCGAAAATCTTACATCATAAGCACAAGAGCAGCAATTTCTTGATCTTGTACAGAATTTCTCTCGTACAACATGTCACTTAGCCCACCAAAAAAACCATATACAGTACTAGATCTTGTGCTAACAACTAAAAAGAGTAGATTGTTGATTGAATCCAAGTGAAAGAGAAACTCATTCCACATGCAACCACTATACCCATCCTAATATATGTATTCCCAGAAACCCAAAGTAAGGTCCAGGGTGGTGATGACTACTGTAATTACCTTCAAAGATACTATTAAGTTATGAGAATACCTGAAAAATACATTATATAACCCATAGTAGGACCAGAAAAAAATACAACAAAGTTATAATTGATGAAAAACAGCAAGCACACTGTTTGATTACTTTCTGCCAACCGTTAATGTTCTCACTAAACATGATTGAAAAACATTAACACAAAGAAAGACAATTTGTAAGCAATTGTGTAGTGGTATGGAAGCGTGTTCCATCTTGTCAAAAAAAAATATGAGACAAAGAAAATGGGAGTTGCAGGTAAAGAAAGAAAAACAAAATGGCAGATTTACTTAAGTAGGCACAGAGTTAATTTAGGCAATTTTTTTCCAATTTGATTCTTCTTAATACTGTATGTGCAAATACAAGATGCAGATCAAGAGAAAGAACTTATGGACTAGCCACAAAGGTGCCAACAGAATGACATGATCTATCATGCTCACCAAGTAAGGAAGAGGAAGATCTGTTCTACTAGCTAGCAGTAACAGGTAGACAAAGTGTCACTTGGACACTTTACCAGGCTAATTGCAGCCATCATGATGGCCTGCCAGTCACCAAATGGAACCAGTCTACACCACCAGCGAGAGAAACAAAGCTACCAAATGAGAACAGTGTCGGCAAAAACCCCTCGGTCAAGTGTACATGCGTGAAGGAGTGTGCATTATCTCCTACCCCTTCTACATACTACAACTGCTTTCTCCTGTAGTTTCTCTCCTCCTCCCCTATCCACCTAATATATTATTTGATACAGCTCTTGTCTCCCATCTGCATACTCTCCTTTGTCTGACCATCCATGCCCATGCAGGTGCCACCCTATCTTCCCTGTGAAGAACTACGTACATCCACACAAATTCACGGAGTAAATAATCTTTCTCGGTCAAGTTTGATGTGATGTCAGCACATACCTTTATACCTCTGCTTGTTTGAGGAAGAAAATTCCTTATTTCGTACCTGTTTTCCAATTTATATTTTTATCCTTGCTGAAAGAATTTCTCTCATTATTATATATTTCCATCTTTAACATGTTATATCCTTTTCTGGTTTTAAATTAGTCTGGTTGAGCCAAACAACATTTTATATATATTATATATATATATGTCATACCTAGTAGCCAGAACGCACTTCTCAGCCTACTATGCAAGGACCAATTTGCCTAATAAGCCAAGTTTTCTTGAATAAATTGTTTTTCGACTACCTAACCTACCTAACCTAACCTAACCTAACTTTTTCCGCTACCTAACCTAACCTAACCTATAAAGATAGGTTAGGTTAGGTTAGGTAGGGTTGGTTAGGTTCGGTCATATATCTACGTTAATTTTTACTCCAATGAAAAAAATTTGACCTCATACATAATGAAATGGGTAGCTTTACCATTTCATGAGAAAAAAATTAGAGAAAATATATTAATTCATGAAAACTTGGCTTATTAGGCAAATCGGGCCTTGCATAGTAGGCTGAGAAGTGCGTTCTGGCTACTAGGTACGACATATATATATACATATATATACATATATATACATATATATATATATGTCGTATATACATATATATACATGTCGTACCTAGTAGCCAGAACGCACTTCTCAGCCTACTATGCAATGCCCGATTTGCCTAATAAGCCAAGTTTTCCTGAATTAATATATTTTCTCTAATTTTTTTCTTATGAAATAATAAAGCTACCCATTTCATTATGTATGAGGTCAATTTTTTTTTATTGGAGTTAAAATTAACGTAGATATATGACCGAACCTAACCAACCCTACCTAACCTAAACTAACCTATCTTTATAGGTTAGGTTAGGTTAGGTAGCCGAAAAAGGTAGGTTAGGTTAGGTTAGGTAGTCGAAAAACAATTAATTCACGAAAACATGGCTTATTAAGCAAATCGGGCCTTGCATAGTAGGCTGAGAAGTGCGTTCTGGCTACTAGGTACGACATACATATATATACATATATATACATATATATATATATATGTCGTACCTAGTAGCCAGAATGTACTTCTCGGCCAACTACGCAAGGCCCGATTTGCCTAATAAGCCAAGTTTTCCTGAATTATTATATTTTCTCTATTTTTTTTCTTATGAAATGATAAATCTACCCATTTCATTATGTATGAGGTAATTTTTTTTTTATTGGAGTTAAAATTAACGTAGATATATGACCAAACCTAACCAACCCTACCTAACCTAACCTAACCTATCTTTATAGGTTAGGTTAGGTAGCCGAAAAAGTTAGGTTAGGTTAGGTAGGTTAGGTTAGGTAGTCGAAAAACAATTAATTCATAAAAACTTGGCTTATTAGGCAAAATGGGCCTTGCATAGTAGGCTGAGAAGTGCGTTCTGGCTACTAGGTACAACATTATATATATATATATATATATATATATATATATATATATATATATATATATATATATATATATATATATATATATATATATATATATATAATGTATATATATATATATATATATATATATATATATATATATATATATAATGTATATATATATATATATATATATATATATATATATATAATGTATATATATATATATATATATATATATATATATATATATATATATATATATATATATATATATATATATATATATATATATATATATATATACACAGTATACATATATATAATGAATGTTGTTAAATATGACCGAAAAGGTAAGATTAATAATTCTAACACAAATTTTCTCAATATTTCTTAGGTGTCTTTTCACTGCTGATGGTAATTGAAAAATCAATTCTCCAAAATTCATTTTTATTTCTAGTCTGATGCGACGCCTGAACGCGTTTCGTAATAACTTATTACATTTTCAAAGACTTTAGTTTACACACACAACTGTAACCTGTAAACACGCAAATTCATCCATACTTATACTCGCATTTGGGTGAGGTGATATGGTACAACAGTTCTGGGTGAGGTGATATGGTACAACAGTTTTGGGTGAGGTGAACAAACTTGTGAAAAACACAAGACGAAACACGAAACTATGGGTAGTAATTGGATATGAGAACATAAGAATGGAAGTAACTGCAGAGGGCCTATTGGCCCATACTTCCTCTTGATGCTTCTATATTGGTTTGGAGTCTTGAAGTGGGTAGAATATAGTTGTGCATTAATTAGCTGTTGTTGACTTTTTGATGGGTAGTGCCTCGCAGACGTTGAGCCTCCTGCTATCGCTGTATCTATCGATGATTTCTTTGTTGTTTGTTAAGATTTCTCTGGTGATGGTCTGGTTGTGAGAGGAGATTACAGTGGTACCTCGTTTTAAGAGTTTAATCCATTGCTGGAGATAGCTCGTATTCCGAAAACTCGTAATCCGAAGCTAATTTCCCCATAAGAAATGATGGGAAATGAATTAATTCGTTCCGGACTACCCAAAAACCTCACTTCAAACTAAATTTTATACCTAATTCATCTAAATAAACCTACAAAACTATGTTCAAGTTAATACTTACCCTTGCTGATGACTGCTATAGGCATATGGAAGATGGTGAGGAGGAGGAGGAGGAGAGGTGTTACTGTTTGGAAGGGGAGTCCCCTTCCATTATAACATCAGGCAGCGAGGACTTCACTGGTGTGCACTCTCTGGCACGTTTTGCCTGCATACCACTAGGACTTGCTTGTCTTACTAAGAATCTGTCTAAAGACACTTGTTTTTCCCTACATTTTAACACTTGTCTGTAGTAAGACATCACATTGTCATTTACAAGGTCAATGCAATGGCCTGCTACAGCTTTATCTGGGTGAGTTTTTTCAACAAAACTTTGCAGTTCTTCCCATACTTCACACATTTTCTTAATGAAAAAGGGATATCCTCTATTGCCTCTATTCACAGCTATTTTCTTAGGTTAAACCTTATCACTGGCTTTCTTGAGACCCATGGCAAGATATATAATAACAATTATGCTCAAATGGCCCAAAAAAAGACAAAAAACTGTAAAACCTTGTGAAGAATTCAGGGAGGATAGTCACTGGGCGCGAGGCACTGGTAAACTGAGGCGCGATCACCGTGCCACCATGCGCTAGTCGGCCTGTACGAGTATCAACACCCTTGTCTTCTGAGGCAATCCTCGCCTTCCGAGACAAATTTTCCAAGCAAATCCTACTCGTATTTCGAAAAACTCGTATACAGGATCACTCGTATTCCGAGGTACCACTGTATATGTTCCTTTATGGAGACCTGTTGTTTATGCATTGTTAATCGCCTGGAAAGAGACGTTGTTGTCTTGCCTATATACTGAGTTCTTTGGGGCTTACAGTCCCAAAGTGGGCATTTGAAGGCATAGATAACATTGGTTTCCTTCAAGGCATTCTGCTGTGTCTAGAGAGTTTTTCATGAGTAGGTTGGCCGTTTTTTTGGTTTTATAGTAAATCGTCAATTGTATTTTCTGATTTTTGTCTGTAGGGATAACGTTCCTATCAACAATATGTTTCAGGACCCTTTCCTCTGTTTTATGAGCTGTCAACAAGAAGTTCCTGTAAAATAGTCTAATAGGGGGTATAGGTGTTGTGTTAGTTGTCTCTTCAGAGGTTGCGTGGCATTTTACCTTTCTTTTTATCATGTCTTCAACAAAACCATTAGAGAAGCCGTTGTTGACTAGGACCTGCCTTACCCAACAGAGTTCCTCATCGACTTGCTTCCATCCTGAGCTGTGGCTGAGAGCACGGTTGACGTAAGCATTGGCAACACTCCTCTTGTACCTGTCTGGGCAGTCCCTATTGGCATTGAGGCACATTCCTATGTTTGTTTCCTTAGTGTAGACTGCAGTGTGGAAGCCTCCGCTCCTTTCTGTGACTGTTACATCTAGAAAGGGCAGCTTCCCATCCTTCTCCAACTTGTAAGTGAAACTCAACACAGAATTCTGCCCAAATGCCTCCTTCAGTTCCTGTAGACATCTGACATCAGGTACTTGTGTAAAAATGTCGTCAACATACCTGCAGTATATGGCAGGCTTCAAGTCCATGTCAACTAAGACCTTCTGCTCGATGGTACCCATGTAGAAGTTCGCAAACAGGACACCTAGGGGAGAACCCATGGGGGACCCCATCTACTTGCTTATACATGTACCCATCTGGGCTCAAGAAGCGTGCCTCTTTAGTACAAGCTTGGCGTAGTTTCCTTAGTATGTTTTCTGGTATGTCAAGAGGAGTACAAGCCTCCTCTTGAGGAGTACTTGTACCATGTACAAGTTTGCGAATGGTACATGAGTACCATCGAGCAGAAGGTTTTAGTTGACAGGACTTGAAACCTGCCATATACTGCAGGTATATTGACGACATTTTTACACAGGTACCTGATGTCAGACGACTGCAAGAACTGAAGGAGGCATTTAAGCGGATTTCTGTGTTGAGTTTCACTTACGAGATGGAGAAGGATGCGAAGCTGTCCTTTCTAGATGTAACAGTCAAGAAAGGAGCGGAGGCTTCCACACTGCAGTCTACACTAAGGAAACAAACATAGGAATGTGCCTCAATGCCAATAGTGACTGCCCAGACAGGTACAAGAGGAGTGTTGTCGACGCTTACGTCGACCGTGCTCTCGGTCACAGCTCAGGAAGGAAGCAAGGCGATGAGGAACTCTCTAGGGTAAGGCAGGTCCTAGTCAACAACGGCTTCTCTAATGGTTTTATTGAAGACATCATAAAAAGAAAGGTAGAATGCCATGCAACCTCTGAAGAGTTAACACAACACAACACATGTACCCACTATTAGACTATTTTATAGGAACTTTTCGACAGCTCATAAAATGGAGGAAAGGGTCCTGAAAGATATTGTTGATAGGAACGTTATCTCTGCAGACAAAAATCAGAAAATACAATCGACGATTTACTATAAAACCAAAAAAACGGCCAACCTACTCATGAAAAACTCTCTAGACACAAAGCAGAGCGCCTTGAAGGAAACCAATGTCGTCTATGCCTTCAAATGCCCACCTGGGGACTGTAAGCCCCAAAGAACTCAGTATATAGGCAAGACAACAACGTCTCTTTCCAGGCGATTAACAATGCATAAACAACAGGACTCCATAAAGGAATATATAATCTCCTCTCACAACCAGACCATCACCAGAGAAATCTTGACAAACAACACAGAAATCATCGATAGCTACAGCGATAGCAGCAGGCTCGACATCTGCGAGGCACTACACATCAAAAATTCAACAACAGCAATCAACAGCCAATTAATGCACAACTATATTCTACCCACTTCAAGACTCCGAACCAATATAGAAGCATCAAGAGGAAGTATGGGCTAATAGGCCCTCTGCAGTTTCTTCCATTCTTATGTTCTCATATCCAATTAATACCCATAGTTTTGTGTTTTGTCTTGTGTTTGTCACAAGTTTGTTCACCTCACCCAAAACTGTTGTACCATATCACCTCACCCAAATGTGAGTACAAGTACTGTATGGACAAATTTGCATTTTTACAGGTTACAGTTGTGTGTGTAAACTAAAGTCTTTGAAAATGTAATAAGTTATTACGAAAGGCGTTCAGGCGTCGCATCAGACTAGAAATAAAAATGAATTTTGGATGCTAAGAGATGCATTATATTTACCTTTGATAATGTTAACAAGGGTTAGTTTGAATGGTCATACGAGGTTCCGTGCTGCCGGATATGTAGCCAGGGATGAGGTGAAGGTGAAGCACCTCACTTACGGGCCAATGGGCCCATTGTAGCTTACCAGTCACCTATGTTTCCGTGTTGGTCCATGTTCTGGTGTATGTTTTGTTGTGGTTTTGAATACAGCAGTGTGTATAGTGCTGGTTGGCTGTTGATAGTTGTCTTGGTGTGTTTGATGTGTAATGCCTCTCAAATGTTCCGTTTTCTTTTGTCCTTGTATTTGTCGATTATTATGGTCTTGTTTGCCAGAATATTTCTTGTGATGATCTGGTAATGTGTAGAGATTGTATGTTCCATGATAAGGCCTTGACATGCAGGGCCTGAGGCATAGTCTCTACACATAACCACATCATCAAGAGATATCCTGACAAACACCACCAAAATATTTGACAAATGCAGCAACAATAGAAGACGAGCCATTATGCATCAAGCAAGCCAAGGCCACTATCAACAATGAACACCAAATTACACTTTGCCATCTTCAAGAACACAAAACTGCCCCAGCCATCATGGAAACATAGGAGATAGGCAAGTTGCAATGAGCCTGTTGGCCTATAAGTGAGGTTCTTCCCCTTCATCTTATCCTTGGCTATATATCTGACAGCACAAAAACGTGTAACAGTTTGAAGTCTGCCTTTGATATTGTTAACAAGGGTTAATGAAGTACATCTCAATGTAAGGCCTTAATACAATTGTAAAATGAACTTTTGGACAGTTCATTTTTAAACTTCTTTCTCAAGTGAAGAAAAACATCAGAAAAATAGAGAAGATTTATACCAGAGTCATTGATCAAATCAAATTAGATCAAATGTTTATTCAGGTACATACATACATACATACAAGATGAGTTACAAATATAATGTAGGATTTCTAGACAGAGATAGTGTACATACAATGCCTAAAGCCACTAATACGCACAGCGTTTCGGACAAATCTCACCCTTTGTTATATTCAATAATATATGTCCACAAGAAAGACTACTACAAAAATATACTAATAGATATCTATGACCCGATCGGGATTCGAACCTACATTACCAGGGCTCACCCCACTGCCGTACCCAGTACGCTAGAGGGGATTTATTGGTGTGGGGATCATTCAAGCTTTCTCTCACACACAAAGACACTCACACACACATACACATACATATAATGTGTGTTTGCAAGTATTTTTCATGAAAATATGGAATTATGGAATCAATCTTTAGAACCTGCAGCTCTTGTCATATTTTTAATAATTACATTTTTGTAGTCAATTTCCTCTATGGTCATATACTGGCTACATGTATTGTTCAAGACTTTCAGTTAATTCTTTAGTCAAGAATGAGAATTACAGTACATTTTAAAATGTAAAATGCAAATGCTTTTTCTGCATTGACAGGATACTGCTGATAGCTATGGCTACTTTATGAATTGCATATCATAACACCTGAAGTAAAATTCAAATTTCACTCAAGAAATAGAAGCCATTCTCTTCATTGGCATAAACAAAGGATGAGACCTCTCAGTTTCATTCAGTTTAGATCAGCAATCAAATTGTAAATCAACAGAAAGCTGATATTTTGAACAGATTGGTTTAATAATTCATTTTGTGAAAATTTCTCAAAGGCCCAAGATCATCAATTCAAGGACTGTACACTGTCATTTTCAGAAGTAGCATAATACTTGAGTAAAAAAAAAATACGATATTTAATGGCATGAATCGTTACTTTCTGAGTAGCCACTTGGATCCTTCACAATCCAGCACCAGGGTACACCCAGGACATTGATTATATGTCACACTCTAGTTGATTTTTGCCCCACCATGACAAAAAACTTTTAAAATACAGTAGTCTTGTCACATGTTTTAGGAGAGACAGTGTAGAGCTGACTACATCAGTCCACCACCACCATAGCAACTACTTGCTATAAAAAAAAAAAAAATCTACCACTCAACCAGTTATTGGGAGTACCAGGAGAACCCTCTTTTAAATACCAGTTCTTAAACTACCTAACATCTGACCACAACCAGGGGTAACACTAGCTAAATGACAGGGTCAAAAAGAGCAAATAGCACCATTCAAGCTCAGGTCAGCAAAGCATACTCTGGAGGTCTGGACCTCAAAAGTGGAAATGGGAGCAGCTGAGTGGTCACTCAGAAAGGAGTGTTTCATACCATTTCATGCTGTTTCTGAGCAAGGCCAGCTCAATTGCTGCTCATGCCAAATCTCTAGAGCAAATATTTCAGAACCTATGCATAAATAGGACACTTACCTTCAGTCAGCACCAGTAGAAGGACCATAGGGCTAAAGGTAAACCAGAGCCAGCCACTGGTCCTTCCCCATCAAGAGTCGTCAGCATGAAGCTGGGTAACCCAAGACAACACACCACCACAGAAGCTGTGGGAGATGTAGGAAATAGTAAACGGCAATATCTGGTTTGACCTCCAGGGATCCCAAGCCCTGATTATAGAGCAGGACACAACCAAGAAAAATGTGACGAGAGTCGCAAACTTTCCAAGATCGCGATCCAAGGTCGACATGAGACTGTCACAGCTTTTCTGCAGCATTTGTGAGAGGCAAGCTATGGCACATGGGGCCATAGCTCGAGGATTCAAAATAAGCGTGCCAGAGCTTATGATAGCATGAGAAGCTGACAGTCAACAGTGTCATCACAGAACAAAGTATGCTAGACAGAGGTGCAAAGAAACTACCTGAAATATATTAGGGCTTAATGAAAGGCAGATTTTTAATTCTTTGTCAGAAGGCAGGTGACTGCAACCAAATATAACTATTGCCAGGACTAAACACCAAGGAACTAAGATACCACTTCAAAACATTGAGCTTAAGAACCCAATGACCAATGGCCATAGCTAATAAATAGCCTTTAAGGAAATGTTTTCAATAAGAGGAACCACCATAAACTGAGGACAAAGTCTAATGCCAAATAAAGCACTTCAATAAGACTCCAAGAGTACATGTGCAGGACAGAGACAGAAGAACATCTGACTCGGCTTGATGACAGGATCAGAGTAAAGATAAATCCCAAAACCTATTATCTCCAAAAGTGCTGACCTACAAGAAGATATAATTTTAGGCACGAGACAGTAGATGACAAACACGAGACAAAGAACAAAACAAATGCAACAGAAATGAATGAAGTCTTACCCCCCATACATGTAAAAGTGTAATTGTCTTAGACGCTCAAGATGTGATGATTGGTGGAGAGTCAACTTGAGTCAGGCTTCAATCTAGGAAAGTTGAAGGACCAGAAATGGTATAAGATGCAGGAATTCAAAGAGAAGGGCTGGGAACCATAGCTGAACCATATACTTGGGATTCAGCAGGAGAATGTATCCCTTAATGCTCTCCAGCTTTGTCATCATCCTGACTGGAGCAGAGATAATTGCCTGACGCTGGCCAGGTGCTGTTGTTTGGCACTGCTGCCTGGTGCTGTTGCCTGGCACTGCTGCCTGGTGCTGTTGCCTGTCACTGCTGCCTGGCGCTGTTGCTTGGCACTGCTGCCCGGCGCTGTTGCCTGGCGCTGCTGCCTGGCACTGCTGCCTGGCACTGCTGCCTGGCACTGTTGCCTGGCACTGCTGCCTGGTGCTGTTGCCTGGCACTGCTGCCTGGTGCTGTTGCCTGTCACTGCTGCCTGGCGCTGTTGCTTGGCACTGCTGCCCGGCGCTGTTGCCTGGCGCTGCTGCCTGGCACTGCTGCCTGGCACTGCTGCCTGGCGCTGTTGCCTGGCACTGCTGCCTGGTGCTGTTGCCTGGCACTGCTGGCTGGCGCTGTTGCCTGGCACTGCTGCCTGGCGCTGTTGCCTGGCACTGCTGCCTGGCACTGCTGCCTGGCGCTGTTGCCTGGCACTGCTGCCTGGTGCTGTTGCCTGGCACTGCTGCCTGGCGCTGTTGCCTGGCACTGCTGCCTGGCGCTGTTGCCTGGCACTGCTGCCTGGCGCTGTTGCCTGGCACTGCTGCCTGGCGCTGTTGCCTGGTACTGCTGCCTGGCGCTGTTGCCTGGCACTGCTGGCTGGCGCTGTTGCCTGGCACTGCTGCCTGGTGCTGTTGCCTGGCACTGCTGCCTGGTGCTGTTGCCTGGCACTGGTATCTGGTGATATTGCCTTGCCTGCTGCTTGGCGCTGTTGCCTGGTGCTGTTGCCTGGCGGTGCTGTCTGCCGCTGCTGCCTGGCACTGGCCTGGTGGTGGCCAGGTGCTGTTACCTGGTGCTGCTGCCTGGCACTGGCCTGGTGGTGGCCAGGTGCTGTTACCTGGTGCTGCTGCCTGGCACTGGCCTGGTGGTGGCCAGGTGCTGTTACCTGGTGCTGCTGCCTGGTGCTGTTGCCTGGCACTGGCCAGGTGTTGTTGCCTGGCACTGGCCAGGTGTTGTTGTCTGGTGCTGACCCAATGCTGGCCAAGTGCTGTCGTCTGGTGCTGACCAAGTGCTGTCGTCTGGTGCTGGCCAAGTGCTGTCGTCTGGTGCTGGCCAAGTGCTGTTGTCTGGTGCTGGCCAAGTGCTGTTGTCTGGTGCTGGCCAAGTGCTGTTGTCTGGTGCTGACCAAGTGCTGTCGTCTGGTGCTGGCCAAGTGCTGTTGTCTGGTGCTGACCAAGTGCTGTCGTCTGGTGCTGGCCAAGTGCTGTTGTCTGGTGCTGGCCAAGTGCTGTTGTCTGGTGCTGGCCAAGTGCTGTTGTCTGGTGCTGACCCAATGCTGGCCAAGTGCTGTCGTCTGGTGCTGGCCAAGTGCTGTCGTCTGGTGCTGGCCAAGTGCTGTTGTCTGGTGCTGACCCAATGCTGGCCAAGTGCTGTCGTCTGGTGCTGGCCAAGTGCTGTCGTCTGGTGCTGGCCAAGTGCTGTTGTCTGGTGCTGACCCAATGCTGGCCAAGTGCTGTCGTCTGGTGCTGGCCAAGTGCTGTCGTCTGGCGCTGGCCAAGTGCTGTCGTCTGGTGCTGGCCCAGGGCTGTTGTCTGGTGCTGACCCAATGCTGGACAAGTGCTGTTGTCTGGTGCTGGCCAAGTGCTGGCCAAGTGCTGTTGTCTGGTGCGGACCAAGTGCTGTTGTCTGGTGCTGGCCAAGTGCTGTTGTCTGGTGCTGGCCAAGTGCTGTTGTCTGGTGCTGGCCAAGTGCTGTTGTCTGGTGCTGGCCAAGTGCTGTTGTCTGGTGATGGCCAAGTGCTGTTGTCTGGTGCTGGCCAAGTGCTGTTGTCTGCTGCTGGCCAAGTGCTGGCCAAGTGCTGTTGTCTGGTGCTGGCCAAGTGCTGTTGTCTGGTGCTGGCCAAGTGCTGTTGTCTGGTGCTGGCCAAGTGCTGTTGTCTGGTGCTGGCCAAGTGCTGTTGTCTGGTGCTGGCCAAGTGCTGTTGTCTGGTGATGGCCAAGTGCTGTTGTCTGGTGCTAACCAAGTGCTGTTGTCTGGTGCTGGCCAAGTGCTGTTGTCTTGTGCTGGCCAAGTGCTGTTGTCTGGTGCTGGCCAAGTGCTGTTGTCTGGTGCTGGCCAAGTGCTGTTGTCTGGTGCTAACCAAGTGCTGTTGTCTGGTGCTGGCCAAGTGCTGTTGTCTGGTGCTGGCCAAGTGCTGTTGTCTGGTGATGGCCAAGTGCTGTTGTCTGGTGCTAACCAAGTGCTGTTGTCTGGTGCTGGCCAAGTGCTGTTGTCTGGTGCTGGCCAAGTGCTGTTGTCTGGTGCTGGCCAAGTGCTGTTGTCTGGTGCTGACCAAGTGCTGTTGTCTGGTGCTGGCCAAGTGCTGTTGTCTGGTGCTGGCCAAGTGCTGTTGTCTGGTGCTGACCAAGTGCTGTTGTCTGGTGCTGACCAAGTGCTGGCCAAGTGCTGTTGTCTGGTGCTGGCCAAGTGCTGTTGTCTGGTGCTGGCCAAGTGCTGTTGTCTGGTGCTGGCCAAGTGCTGTTGTCTGGTGCTGGCCAAGTGCTGGCCAAGTGCTGTTGTCTGGTGCTGGCCAAGTGCTGTTGTCTGGTGCTGGCCAAGTGCTGTTGTCTGGTGCTGGCCAAGTGCTGTTGTCTGGTGCTGGCCAAGTGCTGGCCAAGTGCTGTTGTCTGGTGCTGGCCAAGTGCTGTTGTCTGGTGCTGGCCAAGTGCTGTTGTCTGGTGCTGGCCAAGTGCTGTTGTCTGGTGCTTGCCAAGTGCTGGCCAAGTGCTGTTGTCTGGTGCTGGCCAAGTGCTGTTGTCTGGTGCTGGCCAAGTGCTGTCATCTGGTGCTGGCCCAGGGCTGTTGTCTGGTGCTGACCCAATGCTGGCCAAGTGCTGTTGTCTGGTGCTGGCCAAGTGCTGGCCAAGTGCTGTTGTCTGGTGCTGGCCAAGTGCTGTTGTCTGGTGCTGGCCAAGTGCTGTTGTCTGGTGCTGGCCAAGTGCTGTTGTCTGGTGCTGGCCAAGTGCTGTTGTCTGGTGCTGGCCAAGTGCTGTTGTCTGGTGCTGGCCAAGTGCTGGCCAAGTGCTGTTGTCTGGTGCTGGCCAAGTGCTGTTGTCTGGTGCTGGCCAAGTGCTGTTGTCTGGTGCTGGCCAAGTGCTGTTGTCTGGTGCTGGCCAAGTGCTGTTGTCTGGTGCTGGCCAAGTGCTGTTGTCTGGTGCTGGCCAAGTGCTGTTGTCTGGTGCTGGCCAAGTGCTGTTGTCTGGTGCTGGCCAAGTGCTGTTGTCTGGTGCTGGCCAAGTGCTGTTGTCTGGTGCTGGCCAAGTGCTGTTGTCTGGTGCTGGCCAAGTGCTGTTGTCTGGTGCTGGCCAAGTGCTGTTGTCTGGTGCTGACCAAGTGCTGTTGTCTGGTGCTGGCCAAGTGCTGTTGTCTGGTGCTGGCCCAGTGCTGTTGTCTGGTGCTGGCCAAGTGCTGTTGTCTGGTGCTGGCCAAGTGCTGTTGTCTGGTGCTGGCCAAGTGCTGTTGTCTGGTGCTGACCAAGTGCTGTTGTCTGGTGCTGGCCAAGTGCTGTTGTCTGGTGCTGGCCAAGTGCTGTTGTCTGGTGCTGACCAAGTGCTGTTGTCTGGTGCTGGCCAAGTGCTGTTGTCTGGTGATGGCCAAGTGCTGTTGTCTGGTGCTGGCCAAGTGCTGTTGTCTGGTGCTGGCCAAGTGCTGTTGTCTGGTGATGGCCAAGTGCTGTTGTCTGGTGCTGGCCAAGTGCTGTTGTCTGGTGATGGCCAAGTGCTGTTGTCTGGTGCTGGCCAAGTGCTGTTGTCTGGTGCTGACCAAGTGCTGTTGTCTGGTGCTGGCCAAGTGCTGTTGTCTGGTGCTGGCCAAGTGCTGTTGTCTGGTGCTGGCCAAGTGCTGTTGTCTGGTGCTGGCCGAAGTGCTGTTGTCGGGTTCTGGTGCTGGCCAAGTGCTGTTGTCTGGTGCTGGCCCAAGTGCTGTTGCTGGTGCTGGCCCAGGCTGTTGTTGGGCTGGGCCAGTGCTGTTGTCTGGTGCTGGCCAAGTGCTGTTGTCTGGTGCTGGCCAAGTGCTGTTGTCTGGTGCTGGCCAAGTGCTGTTGTCTGGTGCTGCCAAGTGCTGGTTGTCTGGTGCTGGCAAGTGCTGTTGTCTGGTGCTGGCCAAGTGCTGTTGTCTGGTGCTGGCAAGTGCTGTTGTCTGGTGCTGGCCAGTGCTGTTGTCTGTGCTGGCCAAGTGCTGTTGTCTGGTGCTGGCCAAGGGCTGTTGTCTGGTGCTGGCCAAGTGCTGTTGTCTGGTGCTGGCCAAGTGCTGTTGTCTGGTGCTGGCCAAGTGCTGTTGTCTGGTGCTGGCCAAGTGCTGTTGTCGGTGCTGGCCAAGTGCTGTTGTCTGGTGCTGGCCAAGTGCTGTTGTCTGGTGCTGGCCAAGTGCTGTTGGTCTGGTGCTGCCAAGTGCTGTTGTCTGGTGCTGGCCAAGTGCTGTTGTCTGGTGCTGGCCAAGTGCTGTTGTCTGGTGCTGGCTGTTGTCTGGTGCTGACCAAGTGCTGTTGTCTGGTGCTGGCCAAGTGCTGTTGTCTGGTGCTGGCCAAGTGCTGTTGTCTGGTGCTGGCCAAGTGCTGTTGTCTGGTGCTGGCCAAGTGCTGTTGTCTGGTGCTGGCCAAGTGCTGTTGTCTGGTGCTGGCCAAGTGCTGTTGTCTGGTGCTGGCCAAGTGCTGTTGTCTGGTGCTGGCCAAGTGCTGTTGTCTGGTGCTGGCCAAGTGCTGTTGTCTGGTGCTGGCCAAGTGCTGTTGTCTGGTGCTGGCCAAGTGCTGTTGTCTGGTGCTGGCCAAGTGCTGTTTGTCTGGTGCTGGCCAAGTGCTGTTGTCTGGTGCTGGCCAAGTGCTGTTGTCTGGTGCTGGCCAAGTGCTGTTGTCTGGTGCTGGCCAAGTGCTGTTGTCTGGTGCTGGCCAAGTGCTGTTGGTCTTGGTGCTGGCCAAGTGCTGTTGTCTGGTGCTGGCCAAGTGCTGTTGTCTGGTGCTGGCCAAGTGCTGTTGTCTGGTGCTGGCCAAGTGCTGTTGTCTGGTGCTGGCCAAGTGCTGTTGTCTGGTGCTGACCAAGTGCTGTTGTCTGGTGCTGGCCAAGTGCTGTTGTCTGGTGCTGGCCAAGTGCTGTTGTCGGGTGCTGGCCAAGTGCTGTTGTCTGGTGCTGGCCAAGTGCTGTTGTCTGGTGCTGACCAAGTGCTGTTGTCTGGTGCTGGCCAAGTGCTGTTGTCTGGTGATGGCCAAGTGCTGTTGTCTGGTGATGACCAAGTGCTGTTGTCTGGTGCTGGCCAAGTGCTGTTGTCTGGTGATGGCCAAGTGCTGTTGTCTGGTGCTGGCCAAGTGCTGTTGTCTGGTGCTGGCCAAGTGCTGTTGTCTGGTGCTGACCAAGTGCTGTTGTCTGGTGCTGGCCAAGTGCTGTTGTCTGGTGCTGGCCAAGTGCTGTTGTCTGGTGCTGGCCAAGTGCTGTTGTCTGGTGCTGACCAAGTGCTGTTGTTTGGTGCTGGCCAAGTGCTGTTGTCTGGTGCTGGCCAAGTGCTGTTGTCTGGTGCTGACCAAGTGCTGTTGTCTGATGCTGGCCAAGTGCTGTTGTCTGGTGCTGGCCCAGGGCTGTTGTCTGGTGCTGGCCAAGTGCTGTTGTCTGGTGCTGGCCAAGTGCTGTTGTCTGGTGCTGGCCAAGTGCTGTTGTCTGGTGCTGGCCAAGTGCTGTTGTCTGGTGCTGGCCAAGTGCTGTTGTCTGATGCTGGCCAAGTGCTGTTGTCTGATGCTGACCCAATGCTGGCCAAGTGCTGTTGTCTGGTGCTGGCCAAATGCTGTTGTCTGATGCTGACCCAATGCTGGCCAAGTGCTGTTGTCTGGTGCAGGCCAAGTGCTGGCCAAGTGCTGTTGTCTGGTGCTGGCCAAGTGCTGGCCAGGTGTAGTAGTCAAACAGGGCAACAGAAAGTTTGGCAGAGCAATAATTGGAAATGTTCCCTGCTGCACCAGAGTAAATTATCAACCAGCTCAGAATGTGCCAAGACCCTGGCCTGGCACCAGCAAGCTCTTGTCTAAGGGAAAGATGGAGTGCCATAGCTCACAATGACTCCATCTGATTTAACAAAACGACAAAAAGAGAGCTGGGCCTTTCTTGGAGCCCAGCTAGTTTAGGGTATACTCACTAAAGGAGTACTTGATATGTATTAATATACTATATATGGATAGTGAAGCTGACTTGTGTAAGTTGGCCAAGAGGTTTTAGAGTCATTAAGGTGGATAAGAGACATTATAGGCATATCTTTTGTCATGTTGGAAGGACATGGTACTGGGAATATGTTTATTGTATTGGAATGTGTTGTATAATAATTCAAAAGTACTGAATGTTTTTGTAATAGACTTTGAATTGTCTATCACAAAACAACAACCACCACTAGACTAAGACGAAAGCAACGTACAGTAATAGCATTCTATCATTAGCAATAGCCTAATTAACAATCTATTAGTTATTTGAGTACGAGTGTAATGTTATATACAAGGATTTAATATTGTATGTTGTAAAACAGGAAACCAGTGAAAGTACTGTATTATTGTTCAGTACTATAATGCATATAGTTCGTCATTTATACCTTTATAACCACTGTTCTGATACATCATTGTACTCATTTAATCATCACATATTTGTTTACTTGGTATGAGTGATATTACACATTTTTTAAGTCTAATATGGAACTAAAATAAGTCCAAAATTGCCGAGACCCACATGGAACCACTCAACCACAGGGGCAGTACCATGTGGCTCTTGGACACCTTGGACCTTTGCTCAAGTGCCACATTACTCGTAAAAAAATTGTATTTGCCGTTTCACGCCATTGTGAGATTCAGTATGATTGATATTTTTAGCATAAATATTTTCTTTTGTTTGGCAGGTCCCCCATCAGTGCACTCGCCTCACCTGGTGCACAGTGGTGGTAAAGTAACAATAACAACATCAGGTGCGCTACAGCCTGTAGTTAGAGCGCCATCTATAGAGTCTCTATCTAGTCACGAACAACACACACGTGCAGTTGTCTCGCCACACCCACGAGAAGGTTAGATGCCCATCGACATCTTGTGTATCCGTGTCTCCTCCACTCTAGATCCTCAATGAATTTAATGCTGCTATAGCAGCTGAAGGAATTATCAATAATTAGTTCACTGGATTAGTGAGTTGGCCAGCTAACCCTGGATGCCTATACAATATAGAGGCACTATCTTGAAAGATTTGTTTGGCTATATTTTAGCCTCCTCTCTCTCCTTTAACACGGTTTTTGGTTACAACGACATTCCAGCGCCACGTAGTGGGCTGTCACACCTTCTCAAACTTGACATCATCTTACGACCACTGGCATATCTCATTTCTCACAATGTTCATGCTCTCCTCCTGCTTCTAGTCACTTTGCTATTTCTCACATGAAACAGAATATTCACTTTCATTTAGCATCAACTGGAGACAACTGCATCACTTGTGTGATAGCTAAACTAATATGGATATTATGTTTTATTTAAGTGTGCAAAATGTTGCTATAGTGTTATGTGTAACATTTTGATATGTAGATTCACTATACTGTATATGTTTACTGTATATGTTTACTGTATATGTTTACTGTATATGTTTACTGTATATGCACTAAGTGTTTGGAGAAGATCCTGCATGGCACCCTACTTTAAAAAGTGGGAAGTTATTTATTTTCAGTAGATATAGATAGTGTATTCATGCTTTTAATAGCACCAAATATGTAAAGTGTCGTAATGTCTCTGGAAGAACAACCATTAACAGTTGCGAACAAAGCAAACTTTAACATGGAATGGCACATGCCTTGTTTTACATTAAACAAAAATGTATGGAATGTTTTAGAAAACTTAATGAATAATTGGTGTGTATAAACTAGTTTATGTACATATGAATGCATAATTGACTGAGTATATGTATTTGTTTTAGGAGCTATTGCATTTTGGTTGCCTTCTTATGTAAGACTTTGCTTATATCCACTGAACATAATTCATGACAATCAGACAGGAGTACATAGGGAAATTCTCAAGCAGTCTCAGCAGGGTCATTATATGTGCCAGAGAGTCACTCAAGATAATCTCATCACAGCCCAGAATGACTAAGTGAGGTCAGGCTGTGTAAACATTTTCCCTTGGGCATCACTGCAACCACACCCATCAACAAATTAACAGACCCTACAGAAAAGACGAGCAGCTGACAGAACCCATATCCCCAAATTCATAGAAGATCCCGACACCTAGAAAGTTGGCAAACAACCAGGAACTAAGCCACGAAGAAGGCACACAACTAAACCCTTCCCCATCCCCCAGCACAGTGACAACTGAGGGCAAAGAGTAATGATAGTGAAACAAAAAAGGCAGTCAAGGAGAGCACAGGAAAGTTCATCAAGACAAACCCCGAATGAACATACTGCAAGAGGGCCAGGTACCATCCCGGCAAGAAGGCCAGGTACCATCCCTGCAAGAAGGCCAGGTACCATCCCTGCAAGAAGGCCAGGTACCATCCCTGCAAGAGGGCCAGGTACCATCCCTGCAAGAGGGCCAGGTACCATCCCTGCAAGAGGGCCAGGTACCGTCCCTGCAAGAGGGCCAGGTACCATCCCTGCAAGAGGGCCAGGTACCATCCCTGCAAGAGGGCCAGGTACCATCCCGGCAAGAAGGCCAGGTACCATCCCTGCAAGAGGGCCAGGTACCATCCCTGCAAGAGGGCCAGGTACCATCCCTGCAAGAGAGCCAGGTACCATCCCTGCAAGAGGGCCAAGTACCATCCCTGCAAGAGGGCCAGGTACCATCCCTGCAAGAGGGCCAGGTACCATCCCTGCAAGAGGGCCAGGTACCATCCCTGCAAGAGGGCCAGGTACCATCCCTGCAAGAGGGCCAGGTACCGTCCCTGCAAGAGGGCCAGGTACCGTCCCTGCAAGAGGGCCAGGTACCGTCCCTGCAAGAGGGCCAGGTACCATCCCTGCAAGAAGGCCAGGTACCATCCCTGCAAGAAGGCCAGGTACCATCCCTGCAAGAGGGCCAGGTACCATCCCGGCAAGAAGGCCAGGTACCATCCCTGCCAGAAGGCCAGGTACCATCCCTGCAAGAGGGCCAGGTACCATCCCAGCAAGAAGGCCAGGTACCATCCCTGCAAGAGGGCCAGGTACCATCCCAGCAAGAGGGCCAGGTACCATCCCAGCAAGAAGGCCAGGTACCATCCCTGCAAGAGGGCCAGATACCATCCCTGCAAGAAGGCCGGGTACCATCCCTGCAAGAAGGCCGGGTACCATCCCTGCAAGAGGTCCAGGTACCATCCCGGCAAGAAGGCCAGGTACCATCCCTGCAAGAGGGCCAGGTACCATCCTGGCAAGAAGGCCGGGTACCATCCCTGCAAGAGGTCCAGGTACCATCCTGGCAAGAAGGCCAGGTACCATCCCTGCAAGAGGTCCAGGTACCATCCTGGCAAGAAGGCCAGGTACCATCCCTGCAAGAGGGCCAGGTACCATCCTGGCAAGAAGGCCGGGTACCATCCCTGCAAGAGGTCCAGGTACCATCCCGGCAAGAAGGCCGGGTACCATCCCTGCAAGAGGTCCAGGTACCATCCCGGCAAGAAGGCCGGGTACCATCCCAGCAAGAGGGCCAGGTACCATCCCGGCAAGAAGGCCGGGTACCATCCCTGCAAGAAGACAGACAAAATAGACAGAGAGGCTCTCTGTAGAACACACCCTACAGCAGGGTGGGAGCCCCTAAGGCCTCCAGAAGCCCAGATATTTGAAATGCCGAACAAAAATTGCAATACTGTATTCTTGTGCAAGAGGTCAAGCTAAACCTCTCCTCACCATGCCAATGGTAGCATACAGTTGGGTGCAAACAACAAGGGCACCAACATAGCCTAACAGCCAAGCACCACACAGAAAGCCCACTTTGAACTTCAGTCAGTGAACACCATGCAGAAAACAGTGCCAGAAGCACTGCACATGGAAAGAAGAGGCAGGATCCTAAAATAGTGAGCAATGGCAGCTGAAGGACCAATGAGCTCAATGAAGCCCACCCCACAACACTTACAAGAAGGGTGTAACTGGAGACAATCTTGCCTGCTATACCAGAAACTGCAGCCAAAATTACAGGCCCGCATCACAGTCAACAAAAATATCTGCAAGGACCAAACACCCCACAACAGTGATCCAATGGCAAACCCTTAGCCTCACTGCAAAATGAGAAACATAAGCCAAAGCAGTGAATCAGGCACTGCCACAGACCCTTGAATGGACCAAGCTAAGGGGAAAATGAGGCACACAAGAGACCTAGAATGGCAGGAGACATGAAAAAAAGAAAAGAATCGAAGTAGGGCAACTACTGCTAGCCATGGGATGGCCTGGACCTTGAAACCTCAACCAGGAAGAAGACCTGGACTCAAAGGCGAGGCCTCAGAAGCCAAGCAGGAGCTGAAACAAGTCCAATGCCACATCCAGAGAAAACAAGAAGACGTGCTCACAAAAACAGGTGACCTCAAGGAGTTTACAACCCCCTGGAAAAGACACTAAATGTCAGCAAACTCAGAAGGGAGCATAAAAATCTTCCCTGGGAAGGACCTGTGAGGAAACTAGCAGCACCCACCATGGAACAAACTTCAGGAAGGCTGGGCACCAGGAAATCCAGGAAATGTACTTGAAACTCATACCAACCCATTACCTAATCAAATCAGGTGAAGGAACTCATAAGCTGCCACCAGAATATGAGCCGGTGATGAACCTGCAGCGCACCCGAAGAAGTAAACGCTGTCAGCCCGAACCACCAGGCCCTGCAGAGGAGCCTAAGCACATGCACTATCCAGGCCAAGACCCCTCAAGACTGACTCCCTCCCTGACTAGAACAAGGGCAATATTAGTGGTAACCATAGAAGCAACTCTGGCTGCATGCAGCCAAAGAAAAATAAGTGACTGAGGCACACACAACAGGTCGGCACAAAAACACATGTGAGGCAATAAATAACTTAAAAAAAAAAAAAAAAAAAACTTGCCCCTGCACAGGACAGAGTCCAAGGAGCCATCATTATGACCATCACTTAACTAAATGATGGTGCCTGCACTGCTTGGAGGTACCAGGAGACCCACACCAAAGTTCACAATGTGTAATGTCCCTGGTCTCTTGGGTTGCTGGCGTTGCATCTAGTGGCGAGGCTATGACGCTAACTTGCGGTTGGAAACTGACAATGTGTACATACTGTACCCTCAAAGCTTGCTTATCTGAACTGCATGGGAAGGACCCCCTGCTGGATAAGCAGAATTCTTACAGGGGAAGTCCAAAAATGACCATATTCACTTTTTTTGTACCACAACCAACATAATTCTTATTTCTACACACACACACTATAAATACAAAATATAATTTAAAAGAGAAACTTCAGCTTACCTTGTTGTAGTTTGTATTCCTGTGTGATATTTGTAGATCTTGAAATATGTAGTTCTTAAAAATTTACGTAACCTAATCTCCGATTATCCAAATTTCTGTTCGGATATGGCGAAGTTTGGCAGATAATTATTTGAACCCGATTTTGGCCGGATAACCAAAATATTCGGTTTAGCGGGCTTTGGATAACCCAGTTCATACAGTAGTTTGAATCAGGATTGTAAGTGTTGCTCTAGCAGTTGCTTGTTTATTGAGCTTTACCTTTCTCAAGGTTTTTCCCTTAGTAATGTGGTTGATCTAGTATCCCCACTCCCCCTATGAATTTATTGAGATCAGATTCTGGTCCTGGCCTCCAGAAGGTACTCAGGATTTTTTAGAGTCTGGTGTGATACCTGGGTTTTGGAGGACTCCAGGTGGGTAGCCCAGGGAGATACAAAGATAACCCTTGCAGAAATAAGTGTACTGTACTGAGAAGGTTCCGTCTTGGCTAGCTTTTGATCAGCAGTGAGGGTCGATCAACGTCTCTTCCCTCTTGCCATCAGTGTCATATCATTAACAAAAAAATACAAAATTACAATACAGGGTAATAGAAAATTCATTTAGAATTTTTATTTTATTTTAATTAAACTAACAATCCCTGAATGTAAAAGATAACGGTTTTTATTTTCTGCACATGTGAAGAAGAAGTGATCAGGGGACCTTTGTTGTAGTGCCAGGTGTCATCTGGTAGTGGTTGGGAGTATTAGGTCTCCAGGCAGGTAGTAGGCTGTTAAGTACAGCCCTCTTTGATTAATACTGGGCAATGAGAGATCTTCTAGGGAGTTTTTATGGAATGTTCATCCATCAGTCATTCCAGGCTGGATAGAGTTTATCTCCCAGTGACCCTGTTGTATTGTTAATATCCTGCCAAAACCAGCTTGAAATGTTCCCTGTGCACTGATGCCTAGAATATCTTCTGCCTATCATGGTTCTTCTTCAGGTCACATTGGATCTTATATTTTGTGGCTAACCAAATGCCACGGCTCGGAAAGTGTCTGTGTTTACTCACTACTATAATACTTTGTGTATATTCGCTAAAACAGACTTTTAGGATTGAGTATTAGACTGTGAATCTTGTCGTCCCAGCTGTCAGTTGCCTAATGCAATAACTTCCAATCCTCCCATGTCTAACAATATCCA
Organism: Procambarus clarkii; assembly: GCF_040958095.1. NCBI lineage: Eukaryota > Metazoa > Arthropoda > Malacostraca > Decapoda > Cambaridae > Procambarus > Procambarus clarkii. The sequence goes on from NC_091214.1 coordinate 14,762,217, forward strand.
CTATTATGACCATTTTGAATTAGCTTTATATAATTTACTCTAACCCCCTCAAGTTGCTCTAACTTGCTCGCTATCTTTATTTTCATATTTTCAAGACGTTTTTCCTAACATTATAATAGCATATCTGTGGCACTAGTTTTCCTGGCCAGTTCCCTGGAGAACTTTATATTTTGTTATGTTTCCTTTATTCAGTTTTTCCTCGAGTGCGGTGAGAGCGCTCCTGCAGCCTAGCCTGAGGTTAGTCCTCTCAGCCTAGGCATAAGCATTGTTGTATAACTCTGGTAGTTTCTAGATTTGGTTGAATATAGCACAGACTGCTGACTATGTGACTCAGAAGACACCAAATATAAAGTAGACTTTATTAATGGTATTTCACATGTTATGGCTTTATGACATCTAAAAGTGATGCTCAGTGCCAGCTGCTTATATTGAGATAAGATATTGAGTTGAAGGTAGGGTGAAATGACATATAAGAAGACCTTTATTATTTATTGACGCTTTATGATGATGACTGCGCGTCCTGTTGGAAATTTACCTGAATTTACCTAATGGTCACTATCTGTAGTAGCGTCGGTGATAAGGAGCTGGCAGCTAGTCAAAGGTCACCCCACTGTTCCTGACGATTTTTTTTTCTGAATTTTAATCAGACATATGTCTTAGCATTTGCAGCTTTGGTGGGTAGACAATTCCATGAGTGTATAACCATATGGGTGAAAATGCATCTCCTGTTTTCTCTAATACATTTTGGTTTATTGAGCTTCAAGCTGTTGCCCCTTTGCATGTGTTACATCTGACCTTTTAAATAATTGGTCTGGATTAACATCAAGTTGGTTCAGTATTTTATAAATCTCAATGAGATCAGCCCCGTCATGTCTAGTTTGTAGTGTTAGCCCTGTGGCCCTCAACCACTCCTGGCACGAGAGCTAATTCTGTTATTGCTAACAGTCTTTGTTGCTATGTATCTACATTCTCTAATAAATGTATTTATTGAAAGTGTAAGAAGTTATCAGTTATGTATTGATACTTTTCCACAATGTCCTTCTACGTGTCCTAAACGTTTTTTACATGTCCTAAATGTTTTCTACATGTCCTAAATGTTCTGAGAAAGATATGCAGTTATTGCATCACTTTTCATCATACTGTATTATCATTGTCAGACTAAAAGTGGATTAGGGTACTTATGTACGTTTGTTTTCTGCAGACTTTGAACATAAGCTCATTATTGTCTTTTATTAATAGCACGCCTAAGGAAGGCGGTTATATATTCTGTATCGGTCAATGGTCCTACTACAGTTTCCTCTATTTCTCTAGAATGTCAAAAGTCTGCTTCTCCAGATTCCTGACAGCAATTCTGATTTATTTATTTATTTATGTATATATATACACACACACACACACACACACACACACACAAGAAGGTACAATGGGTTTATGAGAGCACATAGCATTGAGGTTTTTACATTCTTGTAAAGCCACTGACACGCATAGCGTTTTGGGCAGGTCCTTAATCTAACAGATAATTTTAAGTAGGTAATCTGTAGCAAAATTGAAAAAAGTGAATAGATACATTGTAAGAAAATTTGAAGAAAATTAGTAGGTACATTTTAGTAAAATTTGAGGATTATCGATAGGTACATTTGTAGCATAATTTGAGGATTATTTCCAGGTACATTGTAGTAAAATTTGCGTTCAACATAACAACTATGATATAAGATGATGGCACTGTCAATGAAGTTATATGGCTTAGGCACATATTTTGGCAGCACATGATACAGTGCAAGTGTGAAACACTAGGTAGAAAGCTATGAGGATGAAATTAGGTACTTTTTGGTGTTTCTTTGAATAAGGTATAAGTTGGGCAGCTTTTTAATTCATTAGGAAGCGAGTTCCATAGACTAGGTCCCTTCATTTGCATGGAGTGTTTACACAGATCTAGTTTGACTCTGGGGATATCAAAGATATATTTATTTCTGGTATGGTGAATATGGGTTCTATTAAATCTGTCAAGACAAAGTTTCAGATCAGGATTTACATCTAGGAACAAGGTTTTGTACATGTAAATGACACAAGAGAATGTGTGGGGTGAGTGTATGTTTAGCATGTTGAGGGATTTAAACAGGAAGAGCTGTGTGTTGTCTGAAAGCAGAGTTTGTTATTGTCCTGATAGCAGATTTTTGCTGGGTGATGATGGGCTTGAGGTAGTTTGCAGAGGTTGAACTCCTTTCACAGATACCACAAGTAAGATAGGAATAAATTAGTGCATAGTATAGTGAGAGGAGAGCAGAGTTAGGTACATAATATCTAATTGTAGAAAGTATACCGACCATTTTTGAGACTTCTTTGGTAATGTGTTGTATGTAGGTGCTGTAGTTGAGTCTCTTGTCTATTTAAAGGCCAAGGAACTTTCCAACCTTTTTATTGCTGATGTTAACATTGTCTATCTGAAGCTGAATTGCATTTGTTGAGTTGCTTCCAAATAATATATAGTAAGTCTTTTTCTATGTTTAGTGAGGGCTTGTTGGTTGACATCCATGAGTGAACTTTTTTCAATTCGTTATTTACAACATTATTTAGCGTGTGTGGGTTGAGGTCCGAGTAGATGAGGGTAGCATCATCACCAAATAGTATAGGTTTAAAAATGTTAAAGACATTAGGCAGATCATTGATGTATATAAGAAATGGGAGAGGTCCTAGGATGCTGCCCTGCAGCACTCCTACAGTAAATGGTAGAGTGGGGGAGGTTATATCATTGATGGCTACATATTGGTGCCTGTCACTAAGGTAAGATCGAATATAGTTCAGGACAAGGCCTCGGATTCCATAATGGTGAAGTTTAAGAGGTAGTTATGGTTAACAGTATCAAATGCCTTTCTCAAGTCATTGAAGAATCCAATTGGGAAGTCATTTTTGTTAAGGGCTGTGTAAATGATATCAAGCAGGTTAATAATTGTATCGCTGGTACACTTTTGGGAGCGGAAGCCAAACTGACAGGAACTTAGTATGTTGAATTATATGAGGTAGGAGTAGAGCATTAATTTCAGCTCATGTCCTGGTGCCCAAATATTTTTTCAAATTTTTTATAATATAGGTAGATTTGATATTGGTCTGTAATTGTTTATGTTTGCCGTATTGCCTTTTTTATGACCTGGCATTACTCGTGTTTTTTAAGGATATCGGGAATGTATGACACACTAGAGATTTATTGAACAGCAGAGCTATGGGTAGTGCAAGGGCATGGGAGGCACTTTTGTATACCATTGATGGTATTTCACTAATGTTCCCAGCTTTGGGTTTTAGTGAGTGATGGATGGACACAACATCTGTTGGGCTGACTGGTAAAAGGAGAAGAGAGTTTGGATAGCTGCCTGTAAGATATGTAGTAACATGTGTCTGGGTCTGTGGGATTTTTATGGCAAGGTTAACACCAACTGATGAAAAGAAGTTATTAAAACTCTGTTGCCGGTTCTAAATCTGTTGCAGGTGTATAATCATCCTTGGGGAGTTTTATCTGATTGATATGTGATTGCTGTTCAGATCCAAGGATGTTACAGATGGCTTTCCATGTACTTTACATGTTTCCTTTTGCTTTTTTGTATCTATACCAGTTTCCACACAAGTCCTACTCTGATTACAGGAGTCATTATTTGAGAAAATATTTGGAGCAGGATGGTGGGATTGAGCCAGCATCCTCAATCATGCCAGATGCACATTGTATCCATGACCCACAACATGCTATAGGTTACACAAGCTGGAGTCCGCCTAGACTCACTAGGTAGGCCATCTTCCTGTTTAGGTAGTACTTATAGTAACAATAAGGACCATTGTACATATATTGATGTAAAAGACAATTAGAAAGTAGAAATCGGTACTATTGCATTTGGACAAACTGGAAAAGATTTTGTACTTTTGTAAAAAAAAATTAACCTAACCTAACCTTCCTAGGCCTAATACACACTATCTGAGGCCTAATATAATAAACTATGAGATATACTAGGCCTAAAAATATTTAAGCTTTTTTTTTTTACTCTATAAAGTGAATAGAACCAAATTCTACTACAGGTATCTAATTGTCCATTACGTTTATATACAATGGCCCACAGTTACAAAAAGTACTATCCAAACAGAAGAATGGGTTCTACTAGGAATGTAGATGCACCAAGCTTGTAGCTCAATGATTTTCTGAGATATATCACGTTATTGTGATTTTATTGCGTATAGTCCTTCCTTGTTTATTTTTTTTCACGAGACCTTCTTCAATATCGAGATAAATATAGCAGGGTTGAAGTCCAGTCGCATTTTCTATTTTTTTAAGAGTACGCCTAGAGCTAGTTCAGGTCCTGTAGCAGGATGCAGTCTTCTTCTGTTCTGATATTTGTAAATAGCTTTGCAACATAAATATAAAATGTATTACAGTATAAAACAATATAAAAAAAATATAAACGTGTATGTACATATGTAAGGAAGTGGATGTGTGAGAATGACATGTAATAATAGATGCATGTATGTGGACTCAGGATAGATAAACAGTGTGCAGGAGTGGTCTGTTTTAAATAATCAAGTTCCTTACTAGTGCATTTGCATACATGCTTACCCAAGCCCACAGTAATATATATGATGAGAGTTAATGAAGTTCAGAAAGACAGTGAGAGCGATATGAAAGCTTTCATGATCCATAGATCATTCGCAGCCATAATGTAAGACTTGTTTCATTTATATTATCATTTTTATGCTAAATTGCTTTGTTTACATGACTTGTGAAATTTCACAGTGTTGCCGCCCATGTCACTAAGCAGTACAGTCATGGCTGCAGCACCAAGCTATTACCACGAAGCAGGTCCACCCTCGCCCACTAAATACCATGAAAACGGCCACGATACCTTCTCCGATTTTGTCACACTTGTCTGTCAGGAAGCACAGAACACACAGCATTCTCAGGTAAGCAATGAGGAGGATTTATATTTTTTCCTGCTAATATTTACCTATGAATCCATGGGGAAAATTTAAAATTTTTACACTTCCCTTATAAGTAATTCTTTGCTTCACACTGTAGTGCTACATAGTGTAAAGGAGTCAGGACTACCATTAAGCTGTAATGCAAGATCATCTTAATAAGAGTGGTATGACAGAGGAAGTTTTATAATTAATAATGATTCATTGTGTCGAGGGACAAGCAAGCAACGTGTATTCATACACGTTAGGCTTATATCGAGGTAACCAAGGTTGAATTACTAACCCCGCCCAGGATACAACTCCACAACAAGCTGACTAACTCCTGAGTACCTATTTACTGCTAGGTGAACAGACACATTAAGTGATAGGAAATGTACCCAACCATTTCTCTCTCGCACGGGATTCGAACCCAGAATTCTCAGATGTGTGTAGAGAACGAACCCGGCTGTACTACCAAGATCCCCTATAAATTTTACATGTGATATTGTTATTCTCAAGTAAATAAATCAACATGTACTCCACAGATGAATGATAGTACCTGTAGTGACTGTGGATGGAATGTGAAAAATATATGGACTTCTACATAAAAAAGAACCTAGGGTTGAATGTAATAAAATGGCTCTTTCTGGTGGATCCTTGGTGGCTCTGTTATGTTAGGTACCTGGATAACCCCACCAAATTCAATTCACGTCAGGTCATATGAGTCATTACCCGCCAAACACACACCGAAACTAAGACGTTGCTACAACGTTCAAACAAGTTTTAACACCACCTAACCAGTTAATACAACCAATATAACAAGTTGTAACATCATTCTAATACGTCATAAACATGTTAAGCCAAGATGTTACAACTTCATTACAAGTTGTAACAAGCGGAAAATAGAGACAGTTACAGTTTGTGTTTCCAGGGTATAAGCCTACCAGGAATCCGAGGTTAACCTGGCCCACTCTACCAAGTAATAAGGAGCAGGGAATATTATATCGTCCTAATCAAGAGACAGCAACCAGAAGTTTGGTTAGCTACCTTACCTTGTGGTTACCTTGTGGTAATTCCGACGATCAACATGATGCAGCTGCTCACAGCCTGGTTGATCATGTATCCTTTGGAGGTGTCCGAGTTCTCTCGAACACCATGAGAGACTAGCCAATTATGCCCCTTATGTGTAATGGGAGAGCGTTGAAAAGTCTCGGCCTTTGATATTAATAAAGTTCTCTCCAAGTGTATCTATTGCACCTGTGCTTTTCAATGGGGGCTATTTTGCATCTTTTTTCTTGCAGTCGTGGCAGCCACTTTATTGTGTTCTTTAACCCTTCCACTGCTCAGGGGTCCTGAGGACATTTACACCCCTGTGCGCAAGAAAAAAAAAATTCTAAAAAATTATTTTGTCTTCTTAAAATGTTAATTTGTGTTCCCTGAGCACGGGAAAAAAAATCATAGGCGACATATTTTGGGCGCAAATGACCGAGGAAGTCTGGCAAAAAGTGGGCGTTGACAGAGTGGTCGTCAGAGCCGGTCAGCGTCACCTGAGCTGACAGGTGGGAGTTGCCACAAAGATATTATCACTTAATTATTTCTATGTCTCTGATTTTTTCTTATTTTTTTTTTGCAGTAATATTATTTAGTAGTGTGTATTGTAATATATTTATATAATAAAAGTGGTGAATAATCGCTATACTCAAAAGTATAGTGTGCATATTAGTGATTCAATTATTATGTTTATAAAACAATAAACAAATAGTTTTGCTGCTATTACACTCTATACACAGGTTATATATAAGTATCTGCATGTTTTGTTCACCATAACAAACCACTAAGTTGGTATTATGAGTCGAAAAGCAACGAGGAGTTACCGCCACACACCATGCAGCAACCACTCATTGCCACTCCCTCAACAACGCCTCACTCGCCCACTTTTTCCTCCCACCATCCTATTTTATATTTTATTCACAATATACAGATGTTATATATAAGAAACTACATGTTTTGTTCACCACACGTATACAGCTAAGCAGATATAGTTAGTTTAGGCACTAAGAGCCATCGCTATACACACAGTCAGCTAGCGGCTGCCTCACTCACTCAAGGCCACACGCGCTAAACTTTCTCCCCCAACAATACTGTTTGTGGTGTTATGACACTATATACAGATGTTATATATAAGTATTACAGTATATGTTTTGTTCACCACAACTGTACAGCTAAGCTGATATAGTTAGTTCAGGCACTAAGAATCGTCGCTATACACACAGTCAGCTGGCGGCTCCCTCACTCATTCAAGGTCACACGCACTAAACTTTCTCCCCCAACAATACTGTTTGCAGTGCTATTACACTATATACACATATTATATATAAGTATCTACATGTTGTATGCACCATAACTGTACACCTAAGCTTGTAGAGTGCCCAAAGAGCATAGTGGCCACCCTCCACACAGACAAACCATGCAGACGACGTCACCTCTGTCACCCAAATAGCTCCTCGCAGCATAATCATTTTGCTGTTATATATAATGTATTAGTGTAATAAGTATCTACATTTGTGTTCACCACAGAGAACCACTGACCTGGTATGGTGAATGCAAACAATAACAGGTGGCCACACAGTCAGTAAATGATGCTATCTCCCTCCGTCTCTCAGCATCACTCCTCCCTCATCACTAATTATTACAACAATCCTGCTATTATCACAACCCTGGTTATTTATATCACAGTCAGGGGTCATCTGTAATATTGTCATCGCTAAATAATAGCAATTATATATTTATTTTGACATTTTTTGACGATGCTGTGGTCACAAGCTGAACAACAATGCTGTTCGCTCATGCTGCGTGCACCAGCCTTGGTTGCTCCAACTGTACTGTGCCTCTCACACGTGAGAATATTCCCCAAGGTTTTTTTTTAAATGGCGTCTGTTTACAAGAGCCCTGAGGAAACTAATGTGAACCCCGTGTAGCCGCGGGGCCATTTGAATCAGGCCTGGCATCCTTGGGCGTATATATACGCCATGCGCACGGTGGGACATGTTACTCAGGGCGTATATATACGCCATGCGCACGGTGGGACATGTTACTCAGGGCGTATATATACGCCATGCGCAGTTTAAGGGTTAAAGGTAAGGTCTTCTGACATGATTACTCCCAGATCCTTTACATTGCTTTTTCATTCCATAGTGGGCTAACCAATAGAAACAGCAAGGTAGAAAACAAGAAAATGAGACCCTAAATCAAGCAAAGCACCTGGTCATGAAGCAGTTTACTCACTAATAACACTTGCACACCACCAGGTGGCTGCATGACTAGGTTTGTTGCTCCCTCAGAAGCCTCAGTCATTTAGCCAGGACAACAAAAACCAAAGGCCATGTAAAGGGGAGTGGGGGTGGAGAAGCCACCAAGGACTTAGCTGAAAGAGGAGTTTCATTACATTCAACACTGGTATTTTGAAAAGGCTCCTTGGTGCTATCTCATCATGGAGAAAACAAAAAGGGCGCTATCTAACCATGGAGAAAACAAAAGCGGTACACACCGAGGGGCAGAAGAGAGCCACTAACCCCCAGGCAGGAGGAATTGCCAACAATTTAGCCGCCCCTTAAAAATAGAGTACAGTATAAAAGTAAAATAAAAATACACGTACAGTAACAAACACTTATCACTGTAACTATAATACATGTGTAATGTTATCATTATGAAAATTTAACATTAAATATGAATTGAACCAACTAAGAATCAATCATGAAAGGACCTCCCCTCCCCTTCCCCATAGACAGCTGTCATATTTTTAATCAGAAAGGACACAGCTGTAAATGAATAAAACGATCTCCCAGGAAATTTAAGAAAACCAGGAGAAAAAAAAAGATTCATCACAATGAAAACCGAGACAGAAACAAACTGCAAACAAAGCCACAAATGCGACAAATATTTCTACAGCTGTCCAGATATGATAAGCCACTAATCTGTTGGGAGACACACTCACAAAGTGAAAGGATTGAGAAAATAGGCCAGAAGGGCTGGAAACGTGAATTGAACCAGCCACATTAGAGCCAACAAGACACACATGCAGAGGAAAACAAGTCCACCTGCCAATGGCTGAACATCTTATTTATTTATTTATTTATTTATTTATTTATATACAAGAAGGTACATTGGGTTTGTGAGAATACATAGCATAGTATTTACAATCTTGTAAAGCTACTAGTACGCGCAGCGTTTCGGGCAGGTCCTTAATCTAACAGATAATTTTAAGTAGGTAGCAATATCTAGGTAGATAGGTAGCATCTAGCAATATCAGAGGATAGTAGTCTTACTGAATGATCATTCCATTAAGATTGGACAACAGTGAAAAAGATCAGATGGTAGCAAGAGCCCGCACGAGAACAGTCAACCAACCTATCTTCTCAACTAATACATTGTTATAGTATGTTAACCAACTTACCAAATGGAAAATGCTTTGAAAAGTAACAGTTCACAAAAATCTAAATTTTCAATGCATTGGTTGGTTAGGTAAGTTGGGTTGCTCTGGGTTTGTGCATTTCTGGTTAGGATAGGACGGTAGATTTTGTACACTATGGCAAATGAAGAGAACGGGTTGCTTCAACATGCCCCGAATAGGAACCAACTGAAGGACTAAATGCTGAGAAGCCAACAGCTGAGCTATTCTCAGAGTTCAACCCCCACAGGATAAGAGAATGATCTGAACCCCCATGGTTGAGGCAGTGGACCATACGAGCACAATCCAAATGAAGGTGGAGAGCTGAGCCGCACAGAAGGCAGGTTTGCTAAGGCGCCAATTCATACCACTGCAAACGCTTGGTATGCAATAAATGTCTGCTGTTAGCATGGAGCCCATTGACCCTGCATGACATGGTGATTGATGAACCCAGTTGAGGTCTGAAACATCCTTGAACAGTCTGAATGAATTATGAGACCTCCATGGAACCAAATCTTGAAAATCCTTGAAATTTATTTATTTATTTATATATATATATATATATATATATATATATATATATATATATATATATATATATATATATATATATATATATATATATATATATATATATATATATATATATATATATATATACATACATACATACATACATACATACATACATACATACATACATACATACATACATACATACACACACACACACACACACACATACATACACACACACACACACACATACATACACATACACACACACACACACACACACACACACACAATATGCAGCTCCAGCCTGGAGTCCATACCTAGTTAAACACAAGACAAAGTTAGAGAAGATTCAGCGGTATGCCACCAGGCTCGTCCCGGAACTGAGAGGATTGAGCTACGAGGAAAGGCTAAAGGAGCTGAACCTCACATCCCTGGAAAACAGAAGAGTAAGGGGAGACATGATAACCACCTACAAAATTCTCAGGGGAATTGACAGGGTGGACAAAGACAAACTCTTCAGCACGGGTGGGACATGAACAAGGGGACACAGGTGGAAACTTAGTACCCAGATGAGCCACAGAGACGTTAGAAAGAATTTTTTCAGTGTCAGAGTAGTTAATAAATGGAATGCATTAGGAAGTGATGTGGTGGAGGCTGACTCCATACACAGTTTCAAATGTAGATATGATAGAGCCCAGTAGGCTCAGGAATCTGTACACCAGTTGATTGACAGTTGAGAGGCGGGACCAAAGAGCCAAAGCTCAACCCCCGCAAGCACAATTAGGTGAGTACACACACCCACACACACACACACAGTTGGGCTGGAGGAGGCAGGAGTCACACTGCAGCAAGCTCCTGGAAATATCGAATTACCTAAGTATTGGGCACAGGTTGAGGGCTACAGTGGTGTCCCAGGTTACATAAAGGTTCAGGGAAGAGTAAAAGCAATTAAAATACAATAAACAAGTAAAAGTGAGTGAAAATAGCAGAGTGGAAAAGTTTGTTTTGGTCTAGAACAAGAAACAAAGATGGCCGCCGCCACCACCCCCACTGAGAAGGTAGACACACCATCAGATGATGGTTTCAAAGGATTCTCACCACAAGATATAAGGAAAGGAGGTGTTCTTGGCAGGTTAGAGATAATTGAGGATATGCAAAAGAAGTATGAAGAAAAAGTGCTTAAATTGGAAGAGGACAATGGAGCTCTTTGGAGTGAGCTTTGCACTCTAAAAGGGAGTATGCTTCAACAAGGTAAGATTATTACTGCATTAACAGACAAGGTAACAAATCAGGAGGAGCAAATCAAGGAACTAGTGAAAGAAAATGAGGCATGGAAAGTGAAGTGTGGTGACTTTGAAGAAATAAACAAAAAGATAGACTCATATGGTGAACAACTCCAAGCAAGCCTAAGGGCTAACATAGAGTTAGGTAAGGATCTCCAACTGGAAACTTCACTGACAACTCACATAGAGGAGGTGAATAAAGAAATAGAAAAGTATAAAGAAGAAATAAAAGCGACATATGCTGAAGTTGTAAAAGAGAAAGAGACTATCAAAGAAGTGTGTTCGGAAGTCAAAACCAGAAATGACCAACAAGAAGCAGAAATTAGGCAAGCAATTAGGAAAGAACTGGTTACCAACAGTAAACTGGTACAAAACACTGCAGATAGAACTAAGTCCATAATCATTTTTGGATGTTTAGAGAAGGAAATTCCATCTAGGGTGGACCGAGCGGCAGAAGAGATGAAAATCATAGAGAAAATAGTAGGTTTAGGAGAAGGCTCAAAGGAAAATGTCAGTGATTTTAGAAGAATAGGAAAATATGAGAAAGAAAAGAACCGCCCCTTAAGGGTGACGTTTAATGGAGTGAAAAACATGATGGAAGTGCTAAGAAATGCCAGGAAACTGCAGTGATGAGGTTGGCAAACTTTGGTCAATAAGACAAGACCTCTCCAAGGAAGACAGAGAAAAGCTGAAAATGAACCTAATTGAGGCAAAACGTCTAAATGGGGATAGAAATGAAGAAGACAGAAATTCTTTTTTTTACAAAGTGACAGGGACTGGAAAGCTTGTGAAATGGTACATAAAAACAAAGCAACAAGATCAGTAGTGGAAGGGGGAGTAAAGAGCAAAGGAAAAGGGAACATGTTCCTGAAAATTGTATATACCAACATAGATGGAGTGAGGTCAAAAACTTTGGAGTTGCAAGATATAATCCAGCTTAGGGTCCCAGATATTGTTGCATTATCAGAGACGAAACTTGAAGGAAATATAATAAATGAAGTCATATTCCCAAGAGGCTTCTCAGTTTGGAGACGTGAGAGGAAAACTAGGAAGGGAGGAGGAGTGGCTGTACTGGTGAAAAAACACCTGAAGGTAAAAGAGTTAATATTTGAAAACCCTCGAGATATTGACATAATGGCATTGCAGGTCTGGAATCAGGATGATAAGCTGATAATTGTAAATACCTACAGCCCACCAGCAAGCAACACATGGACAAAGGAAGAACTGGATGACAAACGAGAGGGGCCTCATAATGGTCATGAGAGATATTATTGTACAAGCAGATAAAGATAAATCACGACTGTTGATACTGGGGGACTTCAACTTTAGAGCAATAGACTGGGAGGCCTATGAAGCAAGAACGGAGGACTTTTGGACATGCAGATTTGTGAACCTCATTCTGGAGACATTCTTGTATCAACACATAAAGCAAGCCACAAGAATGAGGGAAGGAGATATACCGTCAGTACTGGATCTAGTATTCACCAGGAAAGAAGAAGAGATTTTTGACATCCAGTACCTTCCTCCCTTGGGAAAGAGTGATCACGTCCTGTTAGACATTAAATATGCTTTAAGATATCATCTAGAAGAAAATGGGGACATTGAAACCGTTGATAAACTCGATTTAAGGAGAGGCAACTATGGGGAACTTCGAAATTTTTTTAATGAGTGTAATTGGACAGAATTGTTGCTAGGCAGGGAAGTAAATGAAATGTATGCCAAATTTTTAAAACTATACGAGGAAGGCACACAAACATTCATACCAAAACAGAGATGCAGGGCCAGAAAACAGGATTGGTTCGACAGAAATTGTGAGAGGGCAAGAGACCAAAAGACACAAAAATGGAATCAGTATAGGAAGAGGCCAAACCCCCAAACATACCAGCGATACAAAGATGCGAGAAACAACTATACAGCAGTAAGGAGAGAGGCAGAAAGAAATTTTGAAAAAGGGATAGCAGATAAATGTAAAACAGAACCGGGCCTATTCTACAAATTCATAAACAACAAATTGCAGGTAAAGGATAATATCCAGAGGTTGAAAATGGGAAACAGATTCACGGAAAATGAAGAGGAAATGTGTGAAACATTAAATGAAAAGTTCCAAAGTGTGTTTGTACTAAATGAAATCTTCAGAGAACCAGACACAATAAGAATTCCAGAGAACAACATTGAGCGGATAGAGGTGTCTAGAGATGAAGTGGAAAATATGCTAAAGGAGCTCGGGAAGAACAGAGCAGCTGGCCCAGATGGCGTTTCACCATGGGTTCTGAGAGAATGTGCATCTGAGCTCAGCATTCCACTTCACCTGATCTTTCAGGCATCCCTGTGTACAGGAATCGTAGCAGACGGGTGGAAACAGGCTAACATAGTTCCAATCTACAAAAGTGGCAGCAGGGAAGACCCCCTCAATTATAGACCTGTATCATTGACAAGTGTAATAGTGAAAGTATTGGAAAAGCTAATCAAAACTAAATGGGTAGAACACCTGGAGAGAAATGATATAATATCAGACAGACAGTATGGTTTTCGATCTGGAAGATCCTGTGTATCGAATTTACTCAGTTTCTATGATCGAGCCACAGAGATATTACAGGAAAGAGATGGTTGGGTTGACTGCATCTATCTGGACCTAAAAAAGGCTTTCGACAGAGTTCCACATAAGAGGTTGTTCTGGAAACTGGAAAATATTGGAGGGGTGACAGGTAAGCTTCTAACATGGATGATAAATTTTCTGACTGATAGAAAAATGAGGGCAGTAATCAGAGGCAATGTATCGGAATGGAGAAATGTCACAAGTGGAATACCACAGGGTTCAGTTCTTGCACCAGTGATGTTTATTGTATACGTAAATGATCTACCAGTTGGTATACAGAATTATATGAACATGTTTGCTGATGATGCTAAGATAATAGGAAGGATAAGAAATTTAGATGACTGTCATGCCCTTCAAGAAGACCTGGACAAAATAAGTATATGGAGCACCACTTGGCAAATGGAATTTAATGTGAATAAATGCCATGCTATGGAATGTGGAATAGGAGAACATAGACCCCCACACAAGCTATAAATTATCTGAGAAGTCTTTAAAGAATTCTGATAAAGAGAGAGATCTAGGGGTGGTTCTAGATAGAAAACTATCACCTGAGGACCACATAAAGAATATTGTGCAAGGAGCCTATGCTATGCTTTCTAACTTCAGAATTGCATTTAAATACATGGATGGCGATATACTAAAGAAATTATTCATGACTTTTGTTAGGCCAAAGCTAGAATATGCAGCTGTTATGTGGTGCCCATATCTTAAGAAGCACATCAACAAACTGGAAAAGGTGCAAAGACATGCTACTAAGTGGCTCCCAGAACTGAAGGGCAAGAGCTACGAGGAGAGGTTAGAAGCATTAAATATGCCAAAACTAGAAGACAGAAGAAAAAGAGGTGATGTGATCACTACGTACAAAATAGTAACAGGAATTGATAAAATCGACAGGGAAGACTTTCTGAGACCTGGAACTTCAAGAACAAGAGGTCATAGATTTAAACTAGCTAAACACAGATGCCGAAGAAATATAAGAAAATTCACCTTCGCAAATAGAGTGGAAGACGGTTGGAACAAGTTAAGTGAGAAGGTGGTGGAGGCCAAGACCGTCAGTAGTTTCAAAGCGTTATATGACAAAGAGTGCTGGGAAGACGGGACACCACGAGCATAGCTCTCATCCTGTAACTGCACTTAGGTAATTACACTTAGGTAATTACACACACACACAAACTACTGTAACTACACTTAGGTAATTACACACACACACAAAGAAGGTACATTGGGTTTATAGTAATGAGATCTTACATAAGTATGGTGGGGAATACATCACATAATCCCAACTGCTGTGAAAGGATGCCCACAGGAAAATATGGTACATCACCTAAAAACACACACAGGCCATAAAGTAAACCAAGTAGGGAAAGTTTAGGCTGATTAGAAAGTGGTCAAGGTCTCGATGGGAAACCCAAAACTTCCTGCACCAGCCAGAGATGGAGTTATAGTTGCAAGAGGGCTGATCACAGAGGAGAGAGAGGAATGCAATACAGGCACATACCTATACAGTACTGTGTGTGTATATATATATATATATATATATATATATATATATATATATATATATATATATATATATATATATATATATATATGTCGTACCTAGTAGCCAGAACGCACTTCTATGCCTACTATTCAAGGCCCGATTTGCTTAATAAGCCAAGTTTTCATGAATTAATATATTTTCTCTAATTTTTTTCTTATGAAATGATAGAGCTACCCATTTCATTATATATGTGGTCAATTTTTTTTTATTGGAGCTAAAATTAACGTAGATATATGACAAAACCTAACCAACCCTACCTAACCTAACCTAACCTATCTTTATAGGTTAGGTTCGGTTAGGTAGCCGAAAAAGTTAGGTTAGGTTAGGTTAGGTAGGTTAGGTAGTCGAAAAACAATTAATTCATGAAAACTTGGCTTATTAGGCAAATCGGGCCTTGCATAGTAGGCTGAGAAGTGCGTTCTGGCTACTAGGTACGACATATATATATATATATATATATATATATATATATGTCGTACCTAGTAGCCAGAACTCACTTTTTGGCCTACTATTCAAGGCCCGATTTGCCTAATAAGCCAAGTTTTCATGAATTAATTGTTTTTTGACTACCTACCTAACCTAACCTAACCTAACTTTTTCGGCTACCTAACCAAACCTAACCTATAAAGATAGGTTAGGTTAGGTTAGGTAGGGTTGGTTAGGTTCGGTCATATATCTACGTTAATTTTAACTCCAATAAAAAAAATTGACCTCATACATAATGAAATGGGTAGCTTTATCATTTCATAAGAAAAAAATTAGAAAAAATATATTAATTCAGGAAAACTTGGCTTATTAGGCAAATCGGGCCTTGAATAGTAGGCCAAAAAGTGAGTTCTGGCTACTAGGTACGACATATATATATATATATATATATATATATATATATATATATATATATATATATATATATATATATATATATATATATATATATATATATATATTTTATTAAATATGACCGAAAAAGTAAGATTAATAATTCTAACACGAATTTTCTCAATCTTTCGTACATTATGCTTCACTGTTGGAGGTAAATCAAAAATCACTTCTCCAAAATTCATTTTTATTTCTAGTCTGACGCGACACGGGCGCGTTTCGTAAAACTTATTACATTTTCAAAGACTTCACAAATACACAACTGATTAGAACTTGCATTTCCCTGATTTTATATCTACTTTTGAGTGAGGTGGGAAGGGTGATGTGGCATTACATTTGAGTGAGGTGGGAAGGATGATGTGGCATTAGAGGATATTAATAGGGTATTAAAAGTATCAACACAAGACAGAACACGAAACAATGGATATTGAATAGAAGTGTTTGTAGAAAGCCTATTGGTCCATATTTCTTGATGCTTCTATATTGGAGCGGAGTCTTGAGGTGGGTAGAATATAGTTGTGCAATAATTGGCTGTTGATTGCTGGTGTTGACTTCTTGATGTGTAGTGCCTCGCAAACGTCAAGCCGCCTGCTATCGCTGTATCTATCGATGATTTCTGTGTTGTTTACTAGGATTTCTCTGGCGATGGTTTGGTTATGGGAAGAGATTATATGTTCCTTAATGGAGCCCTGTTGTTTATGCATCGTTAAACGCCTAGAAAGAGATGTTGTTGTCTTGCCTATATACTGGGTTTTTTGGAGCTTACAGTCCCCAAGTGGGCATTTGAAGGCATAGACGACGTTAGTCTCTTTTAAAGCGTTCTGTTTCGTGTCTGGAGAGTTTCTCATGAGTAGGCTGGCCGTTTTTCTGGTTTTATAGTAAATCGTCAGTTGTATCCTCTGATTTTTGTCTGTAGGGATAACGTTTCTATTAACAATATCTTTCAGGACCCTTTCCTCTGTTTTATGAGCTGTGGAAAAGAAGTTCCTGTAAAATAGTCTAATAGGGGGTATAGGTGTTGTGTTAGTTGTCTCTTCAGAGGTTGCATGGCTTTTCACTTTCCTTCTTATGATGTCTTCGATGAAACCATTGGAGAAGCCGGCTTCTCCAATGGTTTCATCGAAGACATCATAAGAAGGAAAGTGAAAAGCCATGCAACCTCTGAAGAGACAACTAACACAACACCTATACCCCCTATTAGACTATTTTACAGGAACTTCTTTTCCACAGCTCATAAAACAGAGGAAAGGGTCCTGAAAGATATTGTTAATAGAAACGTTATCCCTACAGACAAAAATCAGAGGATACAACTGACGATTTACTATAAAACCAGAAAAACGGCCAGCCTACTCATGAGAAACTCTCCAGACACGAAACAGAACGCTTTAAAAGAGACTAACGTCGTCTATGCCTTCAAATGCCCACTTGGGGACTGTAAGCTCCAAAAAACCCAGTATATAGGCAAGACAACAACATCTCTTTCTAGGCGTTTAACGATGCATAAACAACAGGGCTCCATTAAGGAACATATAATCTCTTCCCATAACCAAACCATCGCCAGAGAAATCCTAGTAAACAACACAGAAATCATCGATAGATACAGCGATAGCAGGCGGCTTGACGTTTGCGAGGCACTACACATCAAGAAGTCAACACCAGCAATCAACAGCCAATTATTGCACAACTATATTCTACCCACCTCAAGACTCCGCTCCAATATAGAAGCATCAAGAAATATGGACCAATAGGCTTTCTACAAACACTTCTATTCAATATCCATTGTTTCGTGTTCTGTCTTGTGTTGATACTTTTAATACCCTATTAATATCCTCTAATGCCACATCATCCTTCCCACCTCACTCAAATGTAATGCCACATCACCCTTCCCACCTCACTCAAAAGTAGATATAAAATCAGGGAAATGCAAGTTCTAATCAGTTGTGTATTTGTGAAGTCTTTGAAAATGTAATAAGTTTTACGAAACGCGCCCGTGTCGCGTCAGACTAGAAATAAAAATGAATTTTGGAGAAGTGATTTTTGATTTACCTCCAACAGTGAAGCATAATGTACGAAAGATTGAGAAAATTCGTGTTAGAATTATTAATCTTACTTTTTCGGTCATATTTAATAAAATATGTCTACAGGAAAGACTGCTACCAAAATATACTAATATATATATATATATATATATATATATATATATATATATATATATACATATACATATACATATACAGGATTACACAAATAAATTTAGGAGTTTATTATTACTCATTAATATATATCATATTAGAATAAGTGAACTATAATTAATTGGTATTTAAACATTGATTTAGATATTTACCTAAACATATTTACCTAAATTTAACTAAGCACCCCTAATGAAGACTGTGTGTGAGAGTTATACTAGAGTATGAGAGTCGGTGAAGTGCTTTAGCGAGTGTTAGTTGGCAGGAAATATTAATGATATTATGTAAGGATTGTGAACACTTCAATGTTTGTAAATTTAGGTCAGAATGCACATACTGGAATATTAATTAGCAGAGTATAACACACATCACAATTCCTTCTTCAGCAAGCATCCCCGCCTGGTGTATCTCGGAGCCCAACCAAAATCCAAGGCGGCTACTACACCACAGGCTCTATGCTGCCACCACCACCACCACCGCCCATGGCAAGACCTGTAGCAATCATCAGATCCACAGGTAAGCCATTCTTCCTCTTTGGATATTTTCAAGCAGTACTATATCACACAATATATCATTTGTTTTCATTTGATATCATGCAGTGGGGAGTGGATGATGTGCATATTACTTGGCCAGTCTAAAGAACATGGAGTCTGGCCAGTAACTGGTTGGGTGACATCAGCAGCCTAACCCTTAACTAAAATAGCTTCAGTTAGCTTTACATGTATTTTATCCAACAATTGTATACAGTATAATAATAATATTTAGCTAGGCAAGAGTGCATACATAAAGACGATACATGAACAGTGGAGGATTCATAACGCAAATACAGTGCCTAAAGCTACTAATATGCAGAGCATTTCAAGCATAACAAAAATTAGGAAAACAATATACAAGAAACTATATAAATATGAATTACTATCATATGAATATGAATAAATATGATATAAATATGAATATGAATAAATATGAAAACAATATGAATTCCTGCTTCCTCATACCCTTAATCACTAGACCTACTAGAATCACTGATAGTACTGCCTCTGCTCTTGATTACATCTGGACTAACACAACCTCTCCACTTACTTCATGGATAATCATTGATAGGACCACAGACAATTACCCCACATTTCTCCTAACCAACATTAACAAACCACCTCTAGAGACAAGAGAGATAAGCTTTAGGCTGCACAATGAAACTGCTATAGGCAATTTTATAGCTGCTGCTGCTAATATCCACTGGGAGTCCGAATTAGGTAACATAGGGGACATCAACCTAGCAGTGCAATCATTTCTTCAAAAAACTCTCCGCCTTTATAACACCCACTGTCCTATGCTAACGAAACAAGTCACAACTAAAAGGCGACTGTTGAAGCCGCGCTGTTGAAGCTTTTTGTGCCTATTCTCAAGGAGGTGGTGTGTCTGTTCTTTGCTTCTTGCCTCACGTACTGTAAGACTGTGCTCTCTCCTTTTTTTGGAATCCGCTTGGGCCCTGGCTCTTAGGTTTTCATTGCCATTTGATCCATTGCTGTTTGCAGAGACTGTAGTCTCGCAGGTTCTGCAGGTGACTTCATCTAGTTGTCGTCCTAATGTCTGACTTTTTGGTTCTCCAGGTTGGCCATTCTCGAAAGGGTTGTGCTAGGGCTCGGTGTTCTGCAAGTCGGGGCAAGTCATTGGTGCCAGTTTCTGAGCCGACGTTGCCAGCAGCATGTGGTCAGCATGGTGATCGCTCTGTTCATCGGCAGGCTTCTCATAAGGGGCATCAGCCCTTTCGCGGTTTGCCCTGTTGATAGGGCGATGGGGGGGGGAGGCTCACACTGTTTGCTCACACTTTGTCCCACAATTTGTGCGTGTTCCAAGTCATATCCACCGGCCTGTGGTGGCATTGGGCGGGGGGGGGGGGGGCTAACGGGCAGGATTCTTCCCCTGCACTCCATCGGGTCATCTCAGAATGAGTGCACTTGGGCATGGTTGAAACACCCATCTTTCAGGTGGGTTTCCCGCCTGTTTCCAGTGCCAAAACGGGACTGTGCGGATCTGCAGTTCATTCTGGACTTGTCCCATCTGAACCTTTGGATTCCTTGCCCCTCCTTTCGGATGACCACTCTGTCTCAGGTCCGGCTTCTCTTGGAGCTGGGTGCCTGGATAGTGTCCCTGGACCTTAGTGACAGTTATTGACATGTTCCTATTGATCTGGTATTCAGGGACTGATTAGATTTTGTGGTAGGGTGTCAGCTTACAGCTCTCTTTTAGCTTGAATCTGGCACCTCGCGTATTCCTGCATCTTTACCGGGTTGTGGTGACATGGCTGCATCTGCTGGGGATTCGGGTTCTGGCCTACCTTGACAACTGATTGGTGTGGGCTCCCAGCCAGTCTGCTTGTCTGCTCGCCAGAGATCTGGTTCTTTTCCAGCTTGTTGGGTTCGGGTTCCTGGTGAACTGGAGGAAGTCTCATCTCTTTCCGTCTCAGTTTCAGACCTGGCTAGGTCTCGTGTGGGACTCTCGGACCTCTTCCTTGTCTCTCCCTCCGGAGTCGTTGCTTTGGCTGCAGTTCTGCCTTCTGCTGTTTTTTTTTGGGTTTCCGGGTCACTCGACAGTTGCTCAAACAATTGTGCGGGAGTCTGAACTTCTCCAAGCAAGCCAGGACCCGAAGCAACAGCTGGACCGGGAGCAACAGGGGGGAGGTCCTCCCCCCTCCTGGAGCAGAGGTTTCTTCTCCTTCATTCCTTCATCCTTCAGTTCTGGTAGTTGGTTTGTTCAGTTGCAGCTGTCTCCTCCTCTTCTGGCGAAGAATGAGACGGCGACTTTCCTGAGGAGCCCTTGGGTCATTGATGCTTGGTTGATCAAGCTTGGGGGTGCATCATGTGTTGTGTCCAGTTGTGGCTCTTCGCCGTTACCTACGCACCTCGGCTTCTGTGGCCAGGAATGTGCTTTGGGTTGATACAGTTTCCCTCGTTCCCTGTTCCAGGGCTCGGGTCTCCCAGGTTGTCCGCAGGGTCATTAAGTCTAGCCAGCCTGTGATCTATCCTCATGCTCATGATGTTCGTAAATTTACTGCTTAGACTGCCATTTTCGGCAGTATGTCCTGGGCTGACATTCGGGTGCGGGGATTTTTGGAGATTGAACTGGGTCGTGGCCGCACGTTATCTCATCAACATTCCTGGTCCTAGTCGTCTAGGTGTGAATTTGGATCGCAGGTTGCAGCCAGTTGTCTCGACTTCGACTTGAAGAGAGAGTGACGACCGCCGCCTGGGTAAGTCCCTCTTTTTGTCTTTGGTTAGGTAGCTCCAGGGTCAAAGGGCTCCTCTCAGAAAACCAGCATTTTCTGAGAGGAGCACCCCCCCATCCCCCCCCCTCCTGTTGCAATTTTTCTTACCTTGTGGGGTCTGTTTTGTTACGCCTACCTTTCTGGGTGCCAACCCCAGTCGATAACAGACATGGACTGCTCCCAAATACATAGGGGTTTCCATAAGTCATTGCTCCCTGTGCCTCTTTGAGGGGGGAGCCAGGTTCTGGCTCGTGGTCCCCCAGTAGGCTGAACTCCAATTGACTGATGCCTTCGACTAATAAACATGTATCAACCTGATAGCTCCAGGGAGCCTCCGGGGCTCACCCAGAAAATGGCGTTTCATTATATTCAACGCTGGTTTTTTTTTACCAATCTGAGAAACATATTACCGTCTTCAGCTGATTTGGCACACAGTGGCAGTGTGTCACCCGGCCCAGTGTCACCTCCACATTCCTCAAGCGGGAGTGGTAATGGTGGACCAATCCTGCCTGATGTGTCCCCTCCTGACCGCAGAGATGATGGCCTTAGTCCACCACCCCCAGCGACATCTGCGCCGCCAGTCTCGCAGGTAACTAGCAGACATGTTGTGGATTGCTTAATAGTTTTTCATTTTATCGTTTCATCTGTTTCATGTTCAGTGTGGCTTCTTTACTGGATTTAATTTTACTACCGAGATTAATTTCTGAAGCAAACTTTTTAAGAATTCTTTGTTATTTTTGAAGCATAAACAACATTTTGACAATAGAATTCAAGTTCTCTTTTGGAGTTGAATTGGCTTATACTGGCAAAGTTTCCATTTAGAATGACCTATTAGCTGATTGCACAAAAGCATAATACCCCACATATTATGGATCTCTGTTTTTTTATTTTCTATTTTATTATTTATTGCTATGTTGCATCATGATTTAAAATTAATGTTACAGTACCAGGAAAGATGAGCATGCATGGTCAGATACATAAGCATCCTTGAATTACTGCCTCATAATACTGTGTACTGCATCTCGGTAGTAGGGATGCTGCATCTCGCTAGTAGGGATGCTGCATCTCGCTAGTAGGGATGCTGCATCTCGCTAGTAGGGATGCTGCATCTCGCTAGTAGGGATGCTGCACCTCACTAGTAGGGATGCTGCACCTCACTAGTAGGGATGCTGCACCTCACTAGTAGGGATGCTGCACCTCACTAGTAGGGATGCTGCACCTTGCTAGTAGGGATGCTGCACCTCACTAGTAGGGATGCTGCACCTCACTAGTAGGGATGCTGCACCTCACTAATAGGGATGCTGCACCTCGCTAGTAGGGATGCTGCACCTCACTAGTAGGGATGCTGCACCTCACTAGTAGGGATGCTGCACCTCACTAGTAGGGATGCTGCACCTCACTAGTAGGGATGCTGCACCTCACTAGTAGGGATGCTGCACCTCGCTAGTAGGGATGCTGCACCTCACTAGTAGGGATGCTGCACCTCACTAGTAGGGATGCTGCACCTCACTAGTAGGGATGCTGCACCTCACTAGTAGGGATGCTGCACCTCACTAGTAGGGATGCTGCACCTCACTAGTAGGGATGCTGCACCTCACTAGTAGGGATGCTGCACCTCACTAGTAGGGATGCTGCACCTCACTAGTAGGGATGCTGCACCTCACTTGTAGGGATGCTGCATCTTGCTAGAGTATGGATACTGAATTTCACTACAGATGTTGCATTTTGGTATAGAAGATATGCTCAATCTCAGTAGTGATGCAGAATGCAGTATTTTGCACTGCAGCTTGGAATTACATTTTTTTCCGTCATAAAAAATTATTGTTTATTATTAAGTGAACACCAGTAAGTGCTTAGATAAGCATTAGTCAAAATTTGGTTTGTTGATACTGTACCTTCATTTTTGTCCCATCTGGTAGTACCATATTGATATGTGCACTGTTCATATTTATTTACTCTATATGGTAGTCACCTGAAAATTAAAATTGCAAAAAATTGGTTCCAGTTAGTACAAAAATTATTTGTTAAACGTTCTTGTCGAGATCGTTGATAGAAACCGACTTGTAGGCCACTAGACACTGTAGCCATTAGGTAAATTATTTATAGAAAACACATTTTAAATGTTGCAAATCAGTCACAGTATATAACTTAGTGCTACTAATCACCTTTGTGAGCGATTTGGGAATATTAGGGTTAACACGCATTATTTTGGCTACACTTTTATTATGGTTTAAAGTCAAGCAAGCGGTCCAACTTATGCAAGGTAATGTGACAATAACCTTTTGTGAAAGCGCTTGGCATCTTGATTGGGTCATTGCCATGTTCTTGTAACTGTAAGAACTAGGTTCTTAATGCCTTATGAAATAATAGTGTTGATGGTATCCTGCTGTGAAGTTATATTTTGGTCATATTTTTCTGCATTTGTTTGACAATTTGCATTGACCCTAGATAGATATTGCTGTGTGCCTTCAGCATGAAGTCTCTTTGGACCGTCCATTAGTTATTCATGGTTTAAGTCCGATAATTATTTAGCGATAGCCTAAGCGAATAAATTAAATTTTAATTTTGATAAGATGTACAGTACTGCACAAGTCGTTCATCTACTAATTTCATTGGTTGATGTACTGACATGAGTGCATCACCAGCCTCCCTTAACAAGCTCAAAATCATTGACCCTGTATTATTGTCCAAGCAAGGCCTGCAATGTAACAATCCTAAGTGTTTTTGAATAACTCATGGGCGGTCCTCATAGATGTTTGTGTGTGGCGCTAGCTTTGGAGGTGTGCGTATGTATCAACAGGACGGTCCACTTCGGTTAGCCATCACCAGCCGCCATGATCCTCCCTCCCATCCCCCTCACCACCAACACCATCACCAGCACGGCCAGGTGAGTCATAGTCGAATGTTCTTAAGTGTAGGCACAGTAACCAGCAGAGCTCTGTGTTAGCATAGGCACAGTAGTCACCAGAGCTCCATGTGATTATAGGAATGGTAACCCAGCAGATCTGTTCTAGTGATCACAGTAGTCACCAGAGCTCCATGTGATTATAGGAATGGTAACCCAGCAGATCTGTTCTAGTGATCACAGTAGTCACCAGAGCTCCATGTGATTATAGGAATGGTAACCCAGCAGATCTGTTCTAGTGATCACAGTAGTCACCAGAGCTCCATGTGATTATAGGAATGGTAACCCAGCAGATCTGTTCTAGTGATCACAGTAGTCACCAGAGCTCCATGTGATTATAGGAATGGTAACCCAGCAGATCTGTTCTAGTGATCACAGTAGTCACCAGAGCTCCATGTGATTATAGGAATGGTAACCCAGCAGATCTGTTCTAGTGGTCACAGTAGCCAGCAGAGCTCTCTGTTAGTGTAGGCATGGTAACCAGCAGAGCTATGTTAATATAGTCAAGGTAATCAGCAGAGCTCTAATGTTAGTATAGTCCCAGTAACCTGAAGGATCTGTATTAGTGATCACAGTAACCAGTTAATACTGTGTAGTGTAGGTAACCACCAGAGCTGTGTTAGAGTAGGCACGGTAACCAACAAAGCTCTGTGTTAATTATAACCAGAATAAAATAGAATTAACAGGGTTTCAAGAAATTAGACTTGACCATTGCTCACAAGGAATGTGCATTAAAAGGAGCTTCCTGAGCCTAACACGATGTTTGGTGAGGAATACAACAAGTGCATGGTTTGATTACTGCTGCCGGCTGATGAGTAGTGCTATA
The DNA here is from genome assembly GCF_040958095.1 of Procambarus clarkii. Taxonomy (NCBI): domain Eukaryota; kingdom Metazoa; phylum Arthropoda; class Malacostraca; order Decapoda; family Cambaridae; genus Procambarus; species Procambarus clarkii. The sequence goes on from NC_091214.1 coordinate 14,787,598, forward strand.
GACAGATTGAGAGAAAACATCGTATTAATGTAGTTGTTAATGCTGGTGTAGTGCATTCTGGTAAGGTAAACACAGTCAAAATAAATATTTAGTCAACAAAGAAAGTTGATTAGAACAGGCTTAGAACAGGTAAGCATCTTGTGGAATTATATTATTTTTACAATGAAGAGCAACTATGAAGTATTTGATCTTATTTAAATGAAGGCTATCAGTAAAGAATTATGCAACTCTATACATCAAAATACCAAGTATTGAATCATTTTAGTATTGTATAATGAATATACTGTACTGCTGTTAGTGACAAATTCATTTTCTAGGCAATACAAAGTTAAAAAACCAGTGTTGAATGTAATGAAATGCCATTTTTGGGCGAGCCCTGGAGGTTTCCTGAAGCTATTCGAACTGATATAGTGCTATATTAGTTTGGGGTCAACAGTCACAGGAGTTCCTTTGCCTACCGGGGACCACAAGCCAGAACCTGGCCCCCTGAGAGAGGCGCAGGTAGCCATAGCCCATGAACACTTTACATTTAAAGTATGTCATAATTGTCATTGACCAGGAAAGGCACCCAGAAAGATAGGTGAAACAAAACAGACCACAATCTGGTGAAAATTGTGACCTACATCCAAAAAAAGCAAAAGAACTCTCCCAGAAAGAAAAACAAGCAACACTTCATCCAACTAGTACTCCCACTCATTGGTGCTACCGCCCCCCGCCCCCTAAGGGGGAGGGGGGGCGGCAGCCCACCACCCCAGTTCCTGAATGATGAAGACCACCGACCGGAGGGAAGGCCTCCGGGGCTCGCTCAGAAAATGGCGTTTCATTACATTCAACGTTGATTTTCTGTGGGAAGCCCCGTTGGCTCCCTGAAGCTAACTAACCACAGATAGGTAAAAAACTGGTACTTAACCAGGAGGCAGCAGCACTTCAGGGCAAAGTAGATATTGACGACCATGACAGGCTCCCCAATGCAATACAAGGCCGTAGAGGGCCTGGAACATTCATGATATCTGGTGGCTAGGACCCTGTTCGACCTCCAAAACCCGTGCCCGAATGTCAACCCAAGATATATTACCAAAGACAGCTGCAAGAGCAGCATACTTCCGAACATTATGGGCATGAAAGGTAGACCGCAGGCTGGCTAGACGTAATTACACCAAAGACAAGCCAAGACACACAACCCCTGGAACAGGGAACCAGGGAAACTGGATCTACCCAGAGCGTATCCACTGTCACCGAATCAGTGGCCTGCAGGTAGCGACGTAAAGCCACCACCAGACACAGCACATGATGCACCAGCCTAACCAACAAAGCATCCACAACCAATGGCCCTCTCTGGAAGCCTGCCATCTCATTCTTCGCCAGAAAAGAAGAAGGCTGCAAATAAACAAAACGACCATCAGAACCAAACGAACAGAACCCCTGGCGTCAGAGAAGAGCATGAAGGTCCCCAACCTGACTCCCAGAGATCAAAGATAAAAAAAACAAGGCCTTCCCAAAGTAATCACGAACTGAAGAGGGCCACAACAAAGCGAGAAGAAAATAGTTAAGAACCCGGTCCAGAGACCAAGAAAGCTCAGGCGGTGCATGAGCAGGCCAGAGGTGAAAAAACACCTGAGAAAGCTCACAGAACAGAACGGAAGTGACATCCACCCCCAACGTAAGTTGCAGTGGCTCCAACAATGCTGCACGTTATAAATGACAATAGTAGGCATGAGATGCTGATCCAGAAAAAGCCAAGAAAGAAATGACAAAACAACCTGGTCCAAAATTATTGAAAACCAACAAAGAGAAAAAAAATGATGGAGGACACATCAAAGCAGCAACCTAATCATCATCCAAATGGCGACACACGTGTCAGAAATATTAGACGCGTAGGCAGAGCAGGAAGGCGAACCAGCGAGGTACTTCAACGGCCCGACCTGCTGAAAGAGGCGGAATTGCGGAAAAATGCCCGGGTTTGGACACCGAGCACGCAACGCCTGAAACCAAAGTTGGGCTGGCCAACATGGAACCAGGAGAATCACTCTCCCAGAAAAAGATTCCAGCCATACCAGACCTCAGAGCAACAGCCGGACCAGGTGAAAGAGGTACAGGAACTACGACCTCGACCAGTCTTGTCGAAAAGTGTCTACTGCGAGAACCTCACAGTCAGGAAACAGCACCACGTACAATGGGAGATGCTGAGACCACACCAACGCGAAGAAGTCCACATTCAGGTGCCCGTTCATCTGGCAAAGCCAAAGGAAGGAGACAGCATCGACCGTCCACTCCGTAGAATGAGGAATAAAACGAGCCAGGCCGTCTGCCAGGACGTTGAACACACACTGAATGGCACAGAGAGCTGAACCCTAGAATCGACACAAGAGCTACCCGAAGCGACCAACCCCAAAGAGCCACGGACTGAAGAGACACAAGACAATAATGGGACACAGGTGGAAGCTGAGTACCCAAAAAAGCCACAGAGACATTAGAGAGAATTTGTCCAGTCACTGAGTAGTAACGAAATGGAACATAGAAGGCAGTGATGTGGTGGAGGCTGACACCATACACAAGATCAAACTTAGAGATGAAAGAGCTCGAGAAGCTCAGGAATGTGTACACCACATGTGTTGCATCGGTAATGTTCATTGTCTGCATAAATGATCTACCAGATGGAAAACAGAATTACTGTATATGAACATGTTTGCTGATGATGCTAAGATAATAGGGAAGACAAGAAACTTAGATGATTGTCATGCCTTTCAAGAAGACCTGGACAAAAGTGTATGGAGCACTTGGCAAATGGAATTTAATGTGAATAAATGCCATGCTATGGAATGTGGAATAGGAGAACATAGACCCCCACACAAGCTATAAATTATCTGAGAAGTCTTAAAAGAATTCTGATAAAGAGAGAGATCTAGGGGTGGTTCTAGATAGAAAACTATCACCTGAGGACCACATAAAGAACATTGTGCGAGGGGCCTATGCTACACTTTCTAACTTCAGAATTGCTTTTAAATACATGGATGGTGAAATACTAAAGAAATTGGTCACGACTTTAGTTGGACCAAAGCTGGAATAGGCAGCAGTTGTGTGGTGCCCATATGGTGCCCAACTGGAAAAGGTGCAAAGACGTGCAACTAAATTTCTCCCAGAACTGAAAGACAAGAGCTACGAGAAGAGGTAAGAGGCATTAAATATGCCAAAATTAGAAGATAAGTAGAAGAAAAAGAGGCGATATGATCACTACAAACAAATATTAACGGTAATCGCTAATTTTGATAGGGAAGAATTCCCAAGACCTGGAACTTCAAGAAAAAGAGGTCATAGATTTAAACTAACTAAACAAAGCTGCCGAATAAATATAAGAAAATTCACTTTCGCAAACAGAGTGGTAGACGGTTGGAACAAGTTAGGTGAGAAGGTGGTGGAGGCCAAAAACCATCAGTAATTTCAAAGCATTATAAGACAGAGTACTTGGAAGACAGGTAACTATGAGCGTAGCTCGCATCCTGTAACTACACTTAGGTAATTACGAGTAGAATGATGGGTGAGAGGCGGGCCCAAAGAGCCAAAGCGCAACTCCCGCAAGCACAACTAGATGAGTACAATAAGGCGAGTACAAACTTGCCAAAACTACTGATGACACATAAGCAGTGATGAGGGAAGCTCACACCAATTCACATACCTCCCCCACCTATTTCATAGCAAACATAACCTACATCTGAGACATGTCATATATAAGGAAACGACCGAGTTACTGATAAGAACAATGGTTAACAAAATGAAAAATGCCCAAAAAATTGGGAAAGAAATGATAAAACTTTCAACTGCTCGGCAGCCATTTGTAAGGAGTGGATGAAAACAAACAGCAGCAAAGGGATGGTGCGCCACAACCAAGTGGCGACAAAAGGCCTGGCGGCCAGTTGTGGTAACTCAAAACAACACAATCTATATAGGAATACTCTTGCCAAAAATATAAACAACGAAACCGCTGATCTGAGAGGAGGTAAGAGCAGGGGTACCAAAATCACACTAAAGTAATGTGCAATAAAGTATGATGACACACACGAAAACAGTTTTTTTTCAGTACAAAGCATCCACGTAAAAGATGGATGCGTAGGTGTATAAACCATGGCAGCAAATACAGTATGTAATACGAATTCATAAAGGGAAGGAGGGGACAACCCCGCCCCCCCTGCAAGCAACAACCCATGCCCTAAGGGCACTAGGGCCCAAGCAGGGTCAAAAGGAGCCCAGGAGTTCCATGTGGACTTCCCCCAGAGCCCCAGGAACCCCCAACAAAGTCCCCAGGGCAGAGCCCTCATCTACGCCCACCACACCTGAAGAAAAGACAGTCCAGGGGAAAGGCTTCCAAGAAGGGAGTCTGCTGGATCGACCCAGAAGGCCCAGCGGGAAAACAGGCTGAACCACCACCGCGCCCGAATCAAAAGGGGTAGCCCCTGAACCCACCCGAGCTAAACCCCACCTCGACTCCAAAACCCTCAGACGTTTGGGAGCTGAAAGCAGAGGGGAAAAGGAGCAGGGTGAACCATGGGCACCTTTACAGTCTCCGTGGTGTAGTGGTAAGACACTCGCCTGGCGTTCCGCGAGCGCTATGTCATGGGTTCGTATCCTGGCCGGGGAGGATTTACTGGGCGCAATTCCTTAACTGTAGCCTCTGTTTAACGCAACAGTAAAATGTGTACTTGGATGAAAAAACGATTCTTCGCGGCAGGGGATCGTATTCCAGGGACCTGCCCGAAACGCTACGCGTGCTAGTGGCTGTACAAGAATGTAACAACTCTTGTATATATCTCAAAAAAAAAAAAAAAAAAAGGAAGCAGGGGCGCGGAAGGAACCAAGGTCGAAGCGACCAACACCACCAAATCCTAGTTCCTAAATCCCAAGTGGGGCACCTCCGGGGCTTCCAACCTGGCTCATTGCATAAAGAAAAATTGAGCATGCAATGCAGCTGCTGCCCGATCCCTGAGATCAACAGACAAGGAATAAGTAAATGGAAGTACAAGCAGGGAACAAGGCCTGCAAGACTTGTCCCTGACCCAACAGGCAGCATGACCGAGGCAATACGGATGACTGACTCCCTGAGGCAGGAGAAACGATCAACCTTCAACTTCACACAAGGCAAGAGTGGGCTTGGAAGAAATATCCATTGTATAACCGAGCCTTCAGAGGTTTTCCAGGGCCCATAGGCTTAATTAGCCCTATTGGAAACCCAGGCACTGGAGCCAGCTAAGCCATTAGAACCCTGTCAAATAGCAGGCAAATTGACCACCAGTAGCAGTAGTGAAACCTTGGGGGCAACAGAGGAGGACCATCAACACAACTTAAGCTTGCTAATAAGAAGCTAAGCAGACCTCTGTCTTAACAAGGTGAGAATGCCAGAGAATAAAAAGAAAATGAAAACAAAAACCCCTGAAGACACACAAACAACAAACTGGCAGTCAGAGAGAAACATTGGCCGCCACATTGAAGTAAAGCTGGCTGCGCCAGCCACAGTGCAACCCCCCCCACCTTCCCAGTCAATAACACTCCCCTCCCCGGGGCAAGACGGAAAGCCCTAGACCCCCGACGTACCCCAAGGGTGAAGACAACCTCAAGTGAAAAAGTCCTCAACAGGAAGCAAGTCCTGGACGCCCCAGAGAAGATATAACTGACACGCAAGAATAGTACTTAGGAAGCGCCTAGGAAAGGTAACCCTAGGTGCATGCAGCTTCTACACTCTAAGACACCTGGCCACCACACCCCACATACAGCTGGAACAGCCACACAGGGCAAAAGTAAATAACAGGAATTTGAGGCTAGAGATGACGTCCAACCGCCAGCACATCCGTTCAAGAACTGGGGTGGTGGACTACCGGCTCATCTATCCGACTTGCCTTCCCCCTTTGGGGAAGAGGGTGGGGGGGTAGTGCTAATGAGTGAAAGTACTAGTCAGATTAAGTGTTGTTTGTTTTTGTTCTGGGGAAGTTTTAATGCTCTTTTCAATGTAGGTTGAAATTTTCACCAGATTGTAGTCTGCTTTGTTTCCCCTATCTTTCTGGGTGCCTATCCCGGTCAATGGCAATTATGACATACTTTAAATGTATAGTGCTAATATGCCATTGCTCCATGCTTGATACCTGCTTGATGGGGTTCTGGGAGTTCTTCTACTCCCCAAGCCTGGCCCGAGGCCAGGCTTGACTTGTGAGAGTTTGGTCCACCAGGCTGTTGCTTGGAGCGGACCGCAGGCCCACATACCCACCACAGCCCAGTTGGTCCGGCACTCCTTGAAGAAAACAATCTAATTTTCTCTTGAAGATGTCCATGGTTGTTCCGGCAATATTTCTGATCCTCGCTGGTAGGACGTTGAACAACCACGGACCTCTGATGTTTATACAGTGTTCTCTGATTGTGCCTATGGCACCTCTGCTCTTCACTGGTTCTATTCTGCATAGTTTGTCCATATCCCTGCGCCTCTGAGGAGACCAGGTTCTGGCTCGTGGTCCCCAGAAGGAAAAATGACTCCTGTTACTGATGACCCCAAACTAATATAGAACTATAGAACTATATCAGTTCGGATGGCTTCAAGGGAGCCGACGGAGCTCCCCACAAAAATGTTATGCCATCACTACTGCCTGACAAAATATATTGTTATATAGTATCTAAGCATTATTCTACTCTTGTGCAAGTATTGTAGAGAGCTTGTGTAAGTTGGCTGGATCCCAGACCCTTGAACCTATTAATGACTGCAGTTGTCTTCCTCTTCAATAATTGCTCTTTTATAAATGTCTTAAGATGTGCATTGATAAACCATAGGTGAAAGTAATGCCTAGTTGTTGTATTCCTGTTTACTAATTGTTACTGCACTAAATGCTTGCTGTTCTGTAAATTGAGGTAGGAAGTGGAAAAGAATGTGCGTGTGGAAGCAGGGAGAGGGAACATGTGCGTTCTTTGCACCTTTTAATGATTGTGTGCATGCATAGATAGAAATAGCGGAACCGTCTTACTAAGTCTTAACATTATTATTCTGTAGTGATGTGTAAGCATTATAATAAAAAATGTAACGAGTTATTACAATGAGCTTTTCATATACTGTATTTTCATTTGGTTTCCAAGTAACTTAGAAGGTTTAAACATCATTCTCTTCTGATCTTCAAGTATATATATCACTGCATATTAGATTCCATAACTACTGAAAGCGCTCAGCGTTAAAGTTAACAAA
>NC_091214.1:14799807-14912307 GCF_040958095.1 Procambarus clarkii
TCAATGTGACATTTTATAATGTAAATTTAATACTGTACATGTAAATATAAATGTTTAGTTTTACTACTGTAATTTTCAATTGTACACTAACTTTACATTTTGAAGTCGTTGCTGGCTTGAGGAAGATGTTGGGAGGTGGGAAGGAGGAGAGGGGTTACGGAGTGGAAGGAAAATCCACCTCTGAGTCAGGCGGGCTCTCTCTTCTTGGGACTTTCACCCCACTGGGACCAGGTTGTAGTTCACTATCACTTGCTGGTCTTTTCTCTACCGTTCCAAAGACCGTGTCTATTGACAGTTGCTTTTGTCTTCATTTTAGGATGTCCCTAAAATGGGACAGCAACATTAAACATGTTCACACACCGTGTTGTCAATTCTTTATCAGGGTGATGCTTTTCCAAGAATGCGGTTACCTTTTCAACATTCCCAACACTTCCCTGATCTCACTGGAAGAGGCAGCATCCTCCCTTACCTCCTCCTCCCCTGATGAGAGCTTTTGTACCTCCTCTTGTCTCAGCTCCTTCTAAAGTTCCAGGAGTTCCTCAGTGGTCAGTTCATCACTCTGCTTCTCCACTAACTCCTGCACATCACCAGCATCCAACCCCAGACCCAAAGTGTGCCCCAGGGCATCAATATCATTCACTAGATGCAAGTCTGGATCTTCCACAGGTGCAGATGCAAGTGCAGGGCCGAAACCTTCGAAGTCTCGCTCAGGGACACCCTCAGGCCACAGGTTTCGCCATGCAGAGTTTAGGTCCTCCATGTCACTCCTTCCCAGGCCTTATCGATCAAATGTAAGGCACCCACGATATTGAAGTGGTTCTTCCAGAATTCTTTGAGGGTCAGCTTTGTATTGTCTATCACATCAACACACCTCTCCAACAAGGCCTTCATGTAGAGCTTCTTAAAGTTGGCAATAACTTTCTGGTCCATGGGTTGGAGGAATGGAGTAGTGTTCGGAGGAAGAAACTTGATGGTGATGAACTGATTTTCGGGAAACAAACATCTTGCATCTGTGGAGGATGTGCAGGAGCATTATCGAGCACAAGCAAGGCCTTGAGTAGTGAAAGCTTTTCTTTAAGATATTTCCTCACTGTGGAGCCAATAAAACATCATTGACCCATTCACTGAAGAATATCCGCATGACCCAGGATTTCTTATTGGACCTCCACATCACATTCAGTCGCGTCTTGTGCACTTTACACGCCTTGAACACTCGTGGATTTTCTGAGTGGTACACGAGCAGTGGCTTGACCTTGCAATCGCCACAGAGCACGAGGGTAAGCCAATCCTTCATCGGTTTGTGGCCAGGAAAAGATTGTTCCTCTTGCGTGATGTAGGTCCTCTTCGTCATTTTCTTCTAAAACAGGCCAGTCTCATCACAATTAAAAACTTGTTGGGCAAGAACTCCTCTTTAGTAACAAATTCCTAGAACTCTGGCACAAATTTCTCTGCAGCAGCTTTATCAGAGCTGGCAGCCTCCCCATGTTGCACAACACTCTGTATACCTCTTCTCTTCCTAAACTTCTCAAACCATCCATCATCTTCAGACGAAGCACCTGGTGTCTTCCTGACACGGTTCACATACAGCTTCTTTGCATTAGCACAAACAATAGCTTCAGAGACACTATCACCATGTAATTGCCTTTCATTTATCCAGACCAGCAGTAGCTTTTCAACCTCTTCTAGGATTTGTGGACCTTTCTTGGTAACCTTGGTAACTCCTTTAGCCACTTCAAGCGTCTTAAATTGTTCCTTCCTCTTCAAAATGATGCAAATTGTTGGAGGAGGACCTGCCATACTCCCTGGCGAGATCAGTCACACGGACACCACGCTCGTGCTTTGCTATGATTTTCTTCTTCATTTCCATGGTAATTGTCTCTTTCTTCCCCTTGCCAACACTGTCTTTAGGAAGCAGCTTCTTTGGCGACATTGTGCGTTACAAATTGTAGTCACAAAACCACAAAAAATCAAAGAAAAGCACAAATGAATGCAGAGGGATGCTTGTCCTGCGCAATACAACAACAACACTGTCGTCGTCGGAGGTGACAGAGAAAAGTGGCAGCATTCGATAGATCGATCTATCATTCGATCTATCGAATAATAGATCAATCATTCAGGGAAGACCCCCTCAATTATAGACCTGTATCATTGACAAGTGTAATAGTGAAAGTATTGGAAAAACTAATAAAAACTAAATGGGTAGAACACCTGGAGAGAAATGATATAATATCAGACAGACATTATGGTTTTCGATCTGGAAGATCCTGTGTATCGAATTTACTCAGTTTCTATGATCGAGCAACAGAGATTTTACAGGAAAGAGATGGTTGGGTTGACTTTATCTATCTTAACCTAAAAAAAAGGCTGTCAACAGAGTTCCACATAAGAAGTTTTTAATACTATTTCGACAAATGCAAGACCATGCATGTCACAACCACCCATGCCATGACTACTAAATTAATAGCTTTACATTACGGCAGACTGATGAAGAAAAGGAACTTGGAGTCCAAATCTACCACTCATTAAAAGTGGCACAATAGGTGGGAACAGCAGTCAGAAAAGCAAACCAAACTCTTAGAAAAATGAAGAGTACTTTTGACTATAAGGAAAAGAAGGTAATGGTTTGACTGTATAAATCTCTGGTGCACCCCCACTTAGATTACTGAATCCAAGCATGGAGACCTCATATTCAGAAGGACATAGCTGCTCTGGAGAAGGTGAAACAAAAGTCGTTCCAGAGCCAAGTCATTTCTCGTATCAGGAATGCTTGGTGGCCACAGGGCTAACAACACTACAAACCAGGCATGACAGGGCAGATCTCATTGAAATTTTTAAAATACTGAACAAGTTAGAGGATGCTAACTTGGATATTTTCTTCATAAAGTCAGATGTAACAGTTTCAAGCTCAACAAGCCATAATGTAGGACAGAAAACAGGAGCTGCTTTTTCACTCACAGGGTTATTATTAACCCATGGCACCGCCTACCCACCGAAACCGTAACTACCAAAAATGTGTCGTTTTAAAATACACCTGGAAAAGATCAGCAAAGCAAATGGAGGACCTGCGACAAGCCACTAGTTTCCTGTCCTCGTCGAGGCCACTAGGGTTAGTGGCCCCTCAGGTAAATTGAATCAGTCTTGTCTTATTTACAATATTGATCTTGAGGCTCTCAACTTATTCTGGTAGAAGAGTTGACTTAGTTCTGGGATGATTTTTGTGGCTCTGTACTAATAAAGTAGGCTCTAATGCTCTAACTCTGACAACCATTTATAAACCAAGTTTTCTACACTTGTTTTATTTATATTATACCATTATACCAAGTTTCCAACAAGCATGTGTGATGTTGTCCATCAAAGATAATGTGTGTACAGTAGAGCAACATTGCAATTTCACAAAAAAAAGTAAGTTTAGTCAAAGGAACTGTTAAAATCATAATTTAAATAAATTTGTACAAGAAATTAATTGGGTATAGAAGGGCTCTCTTGCATCTCCATGAAACAGCTGTTCAGGAATGCTTCAGGAACTGTTCTCTTCAGATAAGAAAGGATTGTCTATATTAGAGACGCATCAATATTAGAGGGGGGGGACCGAAACCTGACATTTTGACAACAATCAAATCTTCAGACACAGGTTAGTACTTCTCTATTTTTAGTACTGTTAGTGCCTGTAGGTATTTTATTGGTCACTAATAGTATTCATTTCTTTTCAGCTGTTTACTTATTCAAGTATGAGTCCAGTAAGTGCCATGTCAGGGGTCATCTCTCCCACAAGTATGAGCCTGTTCACCTCTCCTGGTACCACGCCGCGCACCACCCCACGATCCACGCCGCCTGTGCCACGTTGGAATACTCCCTTTATCAACTTAGATGAAACCATGGACTATACAACTATGTCAACTCTAATGCCAACTTTGCCAGCTGATGCCACCTCTGCTCAGCTAATAGAAGATGGTAGGTTGTTTATACCATGTTCTCATCTCTCTCTTCCTCCATGATCTATGCATCAGTGACCCTCAATTTCTTGATTCTGAATCTTTTTTTTATTTACAAATCTTTCTCTTGCCTTTGATACCTCTTACATGTTATCAATTGTGCCTATTTTCAAGCTAAATGTAATTTCTTTCATCCCAAACCTGCTTTCAACACTAGTACCACTGCTCTGCCTTCCTTTCATATCTGAACTTAAAAATCTCACTAATACCCCTTCGTCCTCTTGATGTAAAGCTCGCCCTTCGACAAACTTACACTCTTCATAATACTCTCATTCACACTTCTGCTGCTAATGCTGCTGGTGTTAACTCTATTTTCTGTTCATCTTGTCCTCTTCAACACTTTGGGGAAACTGGCCCATACACTAAATGACAGACTTGAGGAAGACAAAAGAAGTGTTAGGTCTGCAGACACAAACAATGCTCTCTTCTGTCATGTTAGGAATTCTAATCATCCTATAGATTGGTCTTCTGAAATAATCTTTCCTGTGTCTACTCTTCACAGACGCCATGTTGTGGAATTGGCTCCGATACACAACATACCCAACACGAACCATAGTAATGGCTTTGTGGCTGCTGAATCTTCCCTTTCACTGTACTGTACATACCAGTACTTAAATGCTCTAATCTTCCTAACAAATGTGATCTGACTTGAGCTTTGCCCCTGTTGCTTATTTCTACCCATTTTTCTTATTCTTACCTGATTTACCTGAAGGCCTCTAGGGTCCCTCAATGAGGGACAGGAAGCTGGCGGCTTGTCAAAGGTCCCCCATTTGCCTTGATCTTTTCCATGTAGATTTTAAAACAACACAGTTTTGCCAGTTACGGCTTTGGCGGGTAGGCAGTTTTATGGGTTAATAACCCTGTGGGTGACAGAGCATCTTCTGTTATCATTCCTACATTGTGGCTTGTTGAGCTTGAAACCGTTGCTCCTTGTTTGTGTTACATCTGACCTTTGAAGAAATTGTCCGGATCAACATCCTCTAACTTGTTCGGTACTGTATTTTAAAAGTTTCAATAATATCCACCTTGCCATGCCTGGTGTGCAGTGTTTACTAGTTGTGTTTACTAGTTGTGTTTTTGCGGGGGTTGAGCTTTGCTCTTTCGGCCCGCCTCTCAACTGTCAATCAACTGTTTACTAACTACTTTTTTTTTTTTTTTTCCACACCACACACACACACCCCAGGAAGCAGCCCGTGACAGCTGACTAACTCCCAGGTACCTATTTACTGCTAGGTAACAGGGGCACTTAGGGTGAAAGAAACTTTGCCCATTTGTTTCTGCCTCGTGCGGGAATCGAACCCGCGCCACAGAATTACGAGTCCTGCGCGCTATCCACCAGGCTACGAGGCCCCTGTTATCCCTGTGGCCTTCAAGCATTCCTGATAAGAAGTGATGACTTAGCTCTGGAATGACTTTTGTTTCACCTTCTCCAGAGCAGCTATATTCTTCTGAAAATGAAGTCTCAATGCATGGATACAGTAATCTAATTGGGGGCGCACCAGAGATTTACGCAGTTGAACCATTACCTTATTTTCCTTATAGTCAAAAGTACGCTTGGTTATCCAAAGAGTTTGGGATTTGAGATAAAGAGTTTACCTTTCATCTTATTATGATTACCTCCTTATACTTTCATTTATCCTATTCTTACCTTATTCTTACATTCATCCTATTCTTACCTTATTCTTGCACTCATCCTATTCTTATCTTATTTTTACACTCATCCTATTCTTACCTTAATCTTACATTCATCCTATTTTTATCTTATTCATACCGGCTACTCACCTCTCATCTCATTCTCTCTTACTGTATATATTTGCCTGTACCATCCTTTGCATCCCGGATGACACTCCTCAGGTCACTAACCTCCCTCTCTGGAGGATCCAATCTGCAAGTCCTTCATACATATTATATACAGGCAGTCAGATCAGTGATCGACTATGCTGCATCTGCACTCACAAGCCTATCACAACAACAGTGGAAAAGCTTGAAGTAGCACAAAACAATGCTATTAGAGCTGCCCTGGGAGCCCCTATGTGGACCAGACTGGAAACGGGTTTGCCCTCTCTTCAAGAAAGAATATTTCATAGAACAACTACGATTATCAGTAAAATAATTGTTTCTCCTGATCCATTCCCAGTATGACAGGCCTTGGTGGGTGGACTTGGTCCCCCCCCAAAAAAAGGGAAACTCTTGGGCTACCAGAGCGGGAAAAGTCCTAAACAGACTACAATTAAAAAGCATGATTCTTGATAGAGATGGTGATCATCCACACCCAAACTACACTTGCTCCCCACCATGGGAGGAGCCTACCTTCAAAATAGTAATAGAAGGTCTTCCGATGAAAAAGGCTGCCTATGATCCAACAATCCTAAGGTGCATAATAGAAAAGCAAATGAGCAGCATTGCAGTAGAAGCCACCCACATCTTCACAGATGGATCAGTTGACACGGAATATGAAAGTACTGGCGCTGCTTTCTGCACGGACAACAAACAGGCATATTGTAGACTGGGAGGACCAGTATCATCAACCCAATTTGAGCTGTTTGCCATACAACAGGCATTTGCACACGTGATAGCACAAAACACTCAAAATGCAATCATACACACAGACTCAAAAGCTGCACTTCAAATATTAGGAAAAAAAGCGGTGGAAAGACAACATGAAAAAAATTCCCATTTTGTATCTATGAGCAGTAGCTTATACTTAAGCCCTTTGCCTTAACCCTAAACTGGATCCTATCCCATGTTGGAATCCCATTAAATGAGAGAGCCGATGAAACTGCTAAATTGGCAACTCGTCATCCAGTGATCCACAAAACAATCCAATCCAGTTTAGCATACATAAAAAACACCACCACTAAAAAACTCGCATACCTCAACAAAACTCATCTACCACAGAGTAGCAGAAGGTTTGCCCTCTGCAATATGGTATCTTCAGCCCATCAAGTTAAACAGGTTAAATATCACAAAAGGAATCCACAGGGAAATAGCAGTTAGGTTATATAGACTACGTCTAGGTTACAGATGCAACTGGGAAATCAGTGAACCCAGAGATTGGAAATATATCTTCTGTCAAATCACAGAAAATTCATTACTTCACTATCTCCTGGAATGTGAAGCAACCAATGACCTTAGAAGAGCTTTAAGAGTCCCTGAATCTTGCAGTAACCACCCTGAAGCCATCAACACGTCCAACAGTCAATCCCTGTGCCAGAGAAGAGTATGAAGCTCGCCAACCTGACCCCCAGAGGCCATTGCCAACAGATAGAGCCTTTGGAAAAACAATCTTGAATCAAAGCAGCTCCCCCAGCACCGCACGATACAAAGCGACAGTACAGTGATACATGACCTTCATTTATGATCCTAATCCGTTCCCAGAGATGTGATGTACACCAAAAATTCATCAACCAAAACGAATTTTCCCATAAGAAATAATGTAAATTGAATTAATTCGTTCCACACCCCCAAAATATTAACTTAAAAACACATTCTAAACCGAATATCACTCATTTTCGACTATACAGTACTGTATGTATATCTTACCTTTAACCATTGTGATGCGCCGAGTTTATTGTGACATTCCCCCCCGTGCACATAGAATCAAGTGTTCACAAATTTTTTTTTATCTTTGTAAAATGATAAATTTCCTTCCCTGAACACATACATGTAAAAAAAAAAAAAAAAAAAAAAAAATTCCACTTGTGGGGACATGGAGAAGGGAGTGTATTTACTGTGCGCATGTGTGTGGTCACGAATATTACTTGTTAAAAATTCACTAAAATTACAATATGTACAGTTTCACACACCATTTACACAGTAACACACTGTATTACACACTCAGTACTTCAGAAGTGAGTGATAATTAACGAAGCAGTCCATGGTACACAGCGCGACTTTGGTCTCATAGCAACAGGTACAGATGGATTTTCGCTTCCTGTTTCTTCGTTCTGTGTGCTTGCAAATAATGCACTTATGTACACCCTTGGCTTTAGTACTTGTAGGTGGTATGTAGCCATGCTTGTAAAGCATAAGGTAGTCTTGAAAAGATTATGCGAAACGATCAATTTGTAAGGTAGTCTTGAAAAGATCGCTTTGTAAGGTCCCTCACTGGAAGAGATTCAGTCATTCTGGAAGAGATTCAGCTATTCTTGAAAATATCTATGGAAAACACCGCCATGGAAGCCGCTAACACTATTTTTTTTTTTTTTGCAGGGAAATTTTTGAGCGGGCCCTAAGCCTCTGGCTGGCCCACTAACCGCTAACACTGTTCATCTACGCTACTTGTATCAGATGCATCATCACTGAACCCAGAAAATGATTCAGCTATGTATCATCTATAAAAATTGGAGAGGGCATGGATGGGCAAGAGTGGCGCTTAGAGCTACAACTGGATATGTTCGCTATATCATCCTCATCGGTGCTGTATCACTTGCATCCAATCTTTGTGTTAGGTCTTTATTGCGCCTAGCTTCATTAGTATCATGACCCTAATGTTATTCAAACAATAAGGTCTGAATTTCACCGACAGAAATTGATCATTCAACACCACATCGGACTGGTGTTTGGGAGCCAGATGCGCGTGCGCTACCCATGGTTGCTCACTCAATTCTAACCCAGCCAGCAGTCCTAGGACATTTTGGGAATATTTTCAAAGATAGCTGCCTCACACTGGAGGTCCCAAGAGTCCATTTCGTACACAACCTACCGAGCACGCGTTTTGAATGGGTACGAAATATTCAAAAGGAGTTTTCTTGGTTGGCGCAGCAATGTGGTTAATGAGGACTCTTGTTGGCGTATGGAAGACGGTAGGGAGGAGGAGAGGTATTAGTGTTTGGAAGGGGAGTCCCCTTCCATTATAACATCTGGCAGTGACGATGTTTCTGGGGTACACTCTCCTACATTTTGCATGCATACAAAACCTGGTTGGACCTGGTTGTGGCTCACTGCTTGTTTATCTCACTAAAAACCTGTCTAATGACAGATTTATATAGATTATATAGTTTTTATTTTATATAGATTATAAAATAATCTATATAAAAGTCAGTCGGTCAGGTGATGACAAAGGCCCAAATTGGCTGAAACGTTCATCTCTTTCCCATTTCTCTGTGGATTTTCCGCATACAAATGATCAGTGTTTAGTGATCAATTGCATAGATTATATACAGTATATATATATAGATTATTTATATAGATTTTATATAGATTTATTACCCTACGTTGTAACACTTGTTTCAAGTGAGACATCACATTGTCATTAAAAAGGTTAACACAACGGCCTGCTACAACTTTATTTAGGTAACACCTTTTCTGCAAACCTTTGCAGTTTTTCCCATACTGCACACATTTTCTTAATAAATGAGGAAGGGACATCCTCTAATCTACACCAACAACCCTCATACCATTTTCATGTTTACGAATAATCTCTTGTTTTTTCCTAAATCATCATTCTCGCAACTATTTTCTTAGATTGAACTTCACCACTGACTTTCTTGGGACCCCATGGCATGATATATAATAAGAATTTTTATGTTAAGGAAACAAAAAAGTAGAAAAACAATTCCTCGCAAAGAATTCAGGCACTGTCGCGGGTGTCACTACGCGGGATACACTGGTAATCAAACCGAGAGTACCTCACCTCGCGCTCCCAGTACCCTGCACTCATTTGACCCATACGCGTATCAGCAGATATCGTCCTCTAAGTAAAACGTCATACACCAATTCAAATTTTATGATGAATGTAATATCATAGACCAAAAAATTTGTACTGTAGGACAGTCATATACCAAGGTACCACTGTATTTGGCATCAAATGACAGTCCTGAAAAAGCCAAGAGAGAAAGGACAAGACAACCGGATCAGAAATAGAAGACAACCTACAAAGAGAGAAAATGGCAGAAAGAACGCCAGGAAACTTCATACTGCCTTGTTGAGACGAAGCTCTCAGGTGGGGCACCATCAACGAAGCCACCTGATCCCCATACAAATGGTGATAAACTCATGTCAAAAAGACCAGACGTGAAAAGTGGAGGAGAAGACCGAACTAGCCGTGACTGGACTGGTCCGACCTGCTGGAAGAGGCGGAGCAGCAGAAAACGTTCCGGGTTCGGACACCGTGCAAACAATGCTTGAAACCAAGGCCGGGACAGCCACCAAGGGAGCATGAGGACTACTCTCCCATGGTAAACTCCAACTGAGCCAGAACCTGATGCAACAGCCGGACTGGGGGAAAGAGATACAGATAACTCCACCTCGACCAGTCCTGCTGAAAGGAGTCCACCTTAACAGCTCTTCAGTTGGGAAAGGGCACCACATATATTGGGAGACGTCGAGCCCACGCCGACACGAAGAGGTCCACCTCCGGGAGTCTGTATGTCCAGCAGAACCAACTGAAGGAGTCTGTGTCGACTGTCCATTCTGTGGACAGGGGAATGAACCGAGACAGGCTGTCCACCAGGACATTGGACACTCCCCGGATATGAACCGCACGGAGAGCCAAACCCCGAGAAGCCAGCAGATGAGCCACTCGAAGCGACCAGCCCCAAAGAGGCAAGGATCGATAAGAACCCCCACAGTTCAGGCAATGAACCACTGGAGAACAGCTCAAATGGAATCGGATGGGCAAACCCCGTTCAACCTGAACCCTCCAAAGCAACAGCCAAACCGCCGTGTACTTCTACACTGTGCTGTGAGCCCGGAATGACGGACCCTACCGCCCCTAGCTGGCCTGGTGAGTACTGGTCTCAAAGCCCCAGCTGAAAGACAATGCATACGTGAACACATCGAACGAGAGCTCGGGTAGGCGCCAAGGAACTGAACCCTGAAAAACCAAAAAGGAAGCCAGCGACGCAGCAACCGATGCAAGACCCCCGGAGCACGAACCCAGCGATCGCAAGAGAAGCAGAAGGGGCGTCCCCAAAGGAACCAGAATAGATGCCAAACCCGACCCTGCGGGTAGACCAGCGCAGCAAAGTTCAGATTCCTGCACAATTGCTCGAGCAACCACCGAGCAACCTGGGACACCCCTTTCCCCAGAAACAGCTGAAGGCGGGACCGCATTTGCAACAACACCTCCAGAGGGAGAGACATGGAAGTGGTCCAAGAGTCCCAAACAAGACCCAGCCAAGGTCTTGTTTGCCAGACCTGGCAAACAACAGGTCTTGTTTGCCAGACCAGCCAGGGACCAGTCAATCAAAAGGGCCTATGTCCCTTATGTGAAGATGACTGATGAAGAGTGATCATCACGTCGACCAGACGATGCCGGTTCCGAAGGAAGCGCTGACTCAGAAGCTGACACCAATGGCCCACCCCAACCAACAGAACCCCGAGCCCTAGCATGACTTTCGAGAAGGCCGAGAAGGCTAAAGAACGGCCATCCCGGAGAACCAGCAAGTCCAACATAGGACAACAATTAGACGAAGCCGCCTCCAGAAACTGCATGACAGCAGCCTCCACAAACAGCAACGGACAAAACGGTGACGAAAACCTAAGAGCCAGGGCCCAAGCGGATTCCAGAGAGAAAGTGAGCATAGCCTGATGGTACACATGACAAGAAGCAATGAACAGGGACACCGCTTCCATCACGATAGGCACAACAGCGCGGCCAACGCCCGAGCTGCCAAGGTCAGCACACCCGACGAAGGCCCGGGGCACTCAACTTCTCCACATCCTTCTCAAGCCAGGCCAAAGACATCTTGAGAAGGGAAAAGAAGCACAAGCCAAATGCCCCGTGCGCACAAATCCTCAACAACCAAGGATGCCGAAAGGATAGGAACCTGCACGTGCAGCTGTATAAAGCCAACATCCCGAGAAAGCACAAGGGCGAACAAGCATGCATTAACATTTTCGTGCACCCAGTGCGCGTGCCCCAATCCACCCCAAGGTGGGCCTGGCTTTTCCTGGGAGCACGCACTCACACTAACATATGTACTCTTTCCATTGTTCTGACCTCAATTGTCGAGCTATGTCGTTCATTTTGGTATCAAATTGTTCCCGATCTAAAGGCAGGCATTTTAAAACTATTTTAAATTTTGATGCAACATGCGTTACCAGCGGACATCCGTAAATTTATTTATTAACGCAGACTGCGCCGCCGCCGAAAGAAAGTGTTAAGGTGCTCAAATTTGCCCCCCCCCCCCCAGGTAAACCTACAGAACGGTAGAAGTTTCTTGCCACTCAAGTGTGCGGGTCTGACAGAACTCATGCCACACCCCCAATGAAAAGAATGGGCAGTCTGCCAACCAGAAAGACTCCGGAACCTCCAAAGGCACCCAATACGGGGTGAAAAACCGAACTCATACAAGGACGGATCCATCACGGAGGCGGAATCCGGGTCTCGCAGGAGGTACGCAGCAAGAGCCTCCCGAACCTCCTGAGGCGAGATTCAAGAGGCAGAAAACCACCGGAAGGACGGGACCGAGACACCCAAGGGAGCCCGGAACCGAACCCAGGGTGGAGCTGACCTCAAATCATACTCGTACAGGGAAGGAGGGTAAGAAAACCCCTCCCCAAGCAACAACAAGCCCCACTAAGAGGGCACCGACACCCAAGCGAGGTCAAAGGGGGCCCAAGACCCCCAAGTCAACTCCTTCCTAGCCCCTGGATAGGGGCTAGGGAGGGGCTGGTACATACTAACTAAACCCTGTCCCAACCCCAAAACCCTCAGATGTTTGGGAGCCAGAAGCAGGGAGGGAGGTGCAAGATGAACAACAGGGATAGGAACAGGAGCACAGACTGGACCAAAGTCGAAGCAACTAGTGCCCCCCAGGCCCGGGTCCCTATAACCAAAGCGAGGCAGCCGTTGGGCATCCGGGTGGGAAACCAAGCTAGCATGTTGCAGCAATCTAAACTTAGCATGCAATGCGGATGCTGCCTGTACCCTAAAAGTAACGTCATCAGAACAGTAATGGAGAACAAGCAGAGCACACGACTCACAAGACTCCAGGTCAATGGTGTCGTTGGCCCAACAGGCAGCATGATGGAGACAAAAGTGATAACTGTCACCCTGAGACACCCTAAAAGGAACACCAGCAACCTTCAAACTAGCACAAGGAGTGCTGGAACTCAGAAGATGCATCCATAGGGCCACCGAGCCCTAACTGGAAAACCTCCAACCACAGGGAGGGGGGCGTTTCGAGGGCCATTGCTCACTGTGCCTGTTTGAGGGGTCCAGGTTCTGGCTCGTGGTCCCCGGTAGGCTGAACTCTATAGTCTAATGCCCTGGTCTAATGATTTGCATATTAGCCCAATAGCTCTAGGGAGCCGAAGGGGCTCCCCACAGAAAAAAAAAATGAAATTAAGAAGCCAACTTGTGAGCAGAACGAGCACCACGCTGAACAGACAAAGACACTGGAGCTGTCTTCGTCTGTTCTGCTTCGTCACACTGCTTCGTCTTTGACAGGCACAAAAGCTGCACTAGAGCCCACCTCAACAAGCAGAAGCCAAAACACAAGAAGTGCAGTCTGCAAGCCAGGAAGACCCCAGAACTCCGGAAGAGACCAGTCCGGGGGTACACAGGAGATAACCACCAAGGGCCACCCGAACCTCCAAAGGGAAACCCAAGAGGAAGAAAAATGAACCCAGAGGAGCCCAAACCACCACATTTGCTGGCAGAAATGCACCACAGAAGGAAGGGCCAAACACAAGACCCAAACAGAACCCCTGGCCAAAACAGCCAGAAACAGACCAAAAACTGAGGGTCAAAAACCGTGGGAGCAAGCAAAGCAAACAGGCACAGACACTGGGCCCCAAAAACCAGGGCGCAGAACCCAAACACAGACAGAAAATAACAAAATTGGGCAAAAAACCCAACACCCAAATGTTCTCAGAGGAACAGAAACGGCAAAATGCCCCAAAAGAAAGAACAAAACAGAGACACAGCAACGAGAGGAGAAAAAAACACCCCCAAAATCCGAGCGCACACTCCCAGGAACATGTAAGCAAACAAACCGCAGTGCTACCCTGGCGGCCAGGCAGGGAAGCGCCCACAGAAAAGAAAATGGCCACCACAACAAAAGGAGATGCAACCAATGCAAGGGAGCCGAAATCACACCAGCAAATGGGGGAATACAAAGAAGATGGGAGGGACAAAAAAAAAAAAAAAAAAAAATATGCCCAGAAGGCACAAAGCCCAAGCAGGGGCTAACAGCCCCAGAACCGCAAGCAGGCTTCCCCCACAGCCCCAGGAACCCCGAACAGAGGCCCTGGGGCAGAGCAGTCCTCCATACCCTCTACCCCTGAAGAAAAGGCAGAGTCCAGGGGAAAGGTAGCAAAGGTGGGCTGCTGGCAGGACCCAGAAGCCTCGGCAAAGGGAGCAGGCTTGAATGCCTCCATCCCCAATCCAGATGGGGCAGCCCCCGAAGCAGCCCCAGTCTCATTACCAACTAAACCCCACCCCGACTCTGAAGACGACTCGCCAGACTCCAAGTCAAAGGTGTCGTTGACCCAACAGGCAGCATTACAGAGGCAAAAGTGGTGACTGCCACCATGAGACAAGAGCACACAGCAACTTTCAAACTCACACGAGGCGAGCTGGAACTCTTGAAAACGCATCCGTCTTCCAAGCGTCCACCAAGCCCCGATAGGGTTTTCCAGGGCCCGTAGACGGACTGCTACGGGAACCCCGGGCAAGGTGTTGCTAACCGATTAGACCCAAAGCTAACAAGGGGGAAATCAAAACACTGAAACCCCTACGACGTGTACAATCACTGGGGCCTAGCGGAGGGCCACCAAAATATCAGAAGGGATCCTAAACCACACCAGGCAGATCCCCACCAGGCAAATAAAAAAAAATGTAAAAGAAAAACCCTGAAAAACCCCGCGTCCCCAGAGGAAACAGGAACCATCTGCTGCATAGGTAAGCTAGCTGCACAACAACCTTGACAATACCACTTCCTAGCCCAAGGCCAAACAAGGGCCATGAAACCCCAGCTGGCCCCAAGGGCAGAGTAAATACCGAGCAGCAAAAACCTCTATGGAAATGGCATTCCGAACGCACCAGGGAAGATAACCTTGACACGCTATGGTAGTACTCACAGGGCACTTGGGGAAGGCTGCCCTAAGCACATGCAGCCCCAGTACACTTCAGGTACACCTGGCCACCACACCATGAATAGCAGAGTACACCATGAAGGTATAAATACTGCCAAGAAACCGAAGCCAGTTTTGACAACAACCCTGGATTGCATTAGCCAATGAATTGAGGTTGGGTAGCCGGTGTGGTGGGTCCAGGGGCTCCCCCCTTCCCCACCGGGGGGGATGGGGGCTGCTCGGAAGAGCATTGCAGCAGCGTGGTGTGACATTTGCTTCTTTCTTTGGAATTGGAGGGAGTTCTGCCTCTCTGTTCAGTTTTCAGTTCCAATTTTCTTGTCATGTCTACCTTTCTGGGTGCCTAACTCTGGTCGATAGCATATAAGGAAAACCCCCAACCACAGGAGGATTTTCCAGGGCCATTGCTCCCTGTGCCTCTCTGAGGGGGCCAGGTTCTAGCTCATGATCCCGGTAAGCCAAACTCCTTTGACTAATGCCCTGGTCTAATGAATTGCATATTAGCCCAATAGCTCCAGGAAGCTGTAGGGGCTCCCCACGGAAGAGCTCTAATACCAAAGTGGAACCTCTAGAGAAGTATAAATCTACAAGGAACATAGATTATGATATGTATAGAAGTGCAATAAATTCAGCCACAGAAAATCAGATCAACAAAAAAAAATTAAATAAAGCTTGCCCAAAACATAAAGAAAGATACAAAGTTTTTCCATGCCAATATAAAAAAGTAAACCCGAAACAAATGATGGTAGGATCCTTAAAAGATTAGATCAACAAAGTTAGTCAATAAAAGGGCAGCCACCACTGAATAAATACATCAGTATTCACACTAAAGGGATTAGGCATCCCATTACCCAAAACAAAGATACCACAAAAATATTAGGAAGTTTTCTTTTGCAGAGTGGTAGACGGACTGAACAAGCTAAGTGAGAGGCCAAAACAGTCAGTAATTTCAAAGCGATATATGACAAAGAGTACTGGTAAGACGGGACACCACTAGCGTAGCTCTCATCCTGTAACTACATTTAGGTAATTACACTTAGGTAATTACAAATGTTTGAAGCAGGTGAAGAAAATTAAATAACCAGCTATTCAGACAAGGGACTTTGAGTTGATGTAGCATACATGGACTTTGCTAAAGCTTTTCATAAAATACCACATGAAAGACTGGCAAGGAAATTACAAGCATATGCCATAAAGGTAGAATACTAGAATGGATAAAAGAATGGTTAAAACAAAAAAAGCAGTTGTCCTAAAGAACTATAAATCTAACTGGAGAAATGTGGCAAGTGGGGTACCACAGGGGTTCATTTTGGGGCCAACTGTTTTCATCATATACATTAACGACAAAGACAGGAATACAGTATTACAAACTACACCATCAAATCTACAGATGACTTAAAATTTATAGGAAAGTTGGAAGTGAAAATGATATTGAGGCCTTACAAAGAGATGTACATGAACTCCACAAATGGTCAGAAGACTGGCAAATGCTTGTTAATATAAAAAATGCAGGATAATGCATGCAGGGCATAGCAATGCACATCACAATTACCAAATTAACAGCATTACCATGTGGTAGATTGAGGAAGAAAAGAACCTTGGAGTCAGAATCCACCAATCACTGAATGTTGCACAAGTGGAAGCTGCATTAAAAACAAAGCCCAAACAAATCCAATGAAGTCAAACGAACCTTAGACTTCAAAAGGAAAAGAAGGTAGTATTCAACTATATAAATCTCTGGTGCACCCCACTTGGATTATTGCATCCAAGCATGGAGACTTCATTTTCAGAAAAACACATCTGCTTTGGAGAAGGTTCACTACCAGGTGATAAAAATCATTCCAGAACTAAGTCAACTTACTGAGTATGGTTGAGATCAACCATGAAAAAAAATTCCAATGAAAATGAAAAATCATTCCACTGTAAACCAGGCATGACAGGGCTGATATCATTGATACTTTTAAAATACTAAACAATTTAGAGGATATTGTACCAGAAAACATTTTTAAAAGGTCAGATATAACACAAACAAGTAACAATAGTTTCAAGCTCAACAAGCCACTATGTAAGACAGAAAAGAGGAGAGGCTTTTTCATCATAAGGTTGATGAATCCGAGCATCTACTGCTCGGCATTCGATGCTTTTTCATCATAGACACCCATGGAATCGTTTACCCAGCTGAAGCCGTAAATGACAACTCGCTGCTAAATTTCAAAATCCAGCTTGATAAAATTATCAGGACAGATGGAGGGACCTTTAACAAGTCTCCAAGCTTCCTGTCCTCATCGAGATAGTGAGATAGTGGAGATGGAGGGACCTTTAACAAGTCTCCAAGCTTCCTGTCCTCATCGAGATAGTGAGATAGTGGAGATGGAGGGACCTTTAACAAGTCTCCAAGCTTCCTGTCCTCATCGAGATAGTGAGATAGTGGAGATGGAGGGACCTTTAACAAGTCTCCAAGCTTCCTGTCCTCATCGAGATAGTGAGATAGTGGAGATGGAGGGACCTTTAACAAGTCTCCAAGCTTCCTGTCCTCATCGAGATAGTGAGATAGTGGAGATGGAGGGACCTTTAACAAGTCTCCGAGCTTCCTGTCCTCATCGAGATAGTGAGATAGTGGAGATGGAGGGACCTTTAACAAGTCTCCAAGCTTCCTGTCCTCATCGAGATAGTGAGATAGTGGAGATGGAGGGACCTTTAACAAGTCTCCAAGCTTCCTGTCCTCATCGAGGCCACTAAAGAGATAGTGGCCCTCAGGTAAATTTAAGTTCCCATTTTAGCATCTCAAACTATGTGAACCAGCTCTGCATCACTGCGATATAAACAGTGCTACTATTACATCCCATCAACTGCACCCCCTTCCTTTCTCCCTTCCCAGTATCCACTCTCTCTTTACCTCCTTGTTCTTCATATTTAGCAGAAACATGTCATATTTCTAGACATGTACAACGCTCTGAGTGAAGCATTTAAATTTAAACTTGAATTTGAATTAAGCTTTATTTTATTAGGACTAAAGTAATGGGGGGCAATATAATTCCCATAGAAACAAAATATAATTCATACACTGCAAAACCATGTCTCTATTTCAGAAAACTTTTTATGAGCCCATTCCTGAATTATTACTGTCATTAATTTTGTAAAAACATGATTAACTTTGTGCACTCATTTTTGCAGAGCGGTATTTTACCACAGTTGTTCATACGGGAGATGCAAGTGCATCGGCTGGGGGACAAGCAGCAGCCTCGAGCGGCTCAGGTCCTCCATCTGATCTAGACACCAGTCCAGGTGGTCATCCTGGTGCCCCTCACACACCCACCAAGACACAATCCTCATAACCAGGCCAGATAATAGCACAGAATGGGTCGTCTCATACCTCGGGAACAGTTGGGTCTGATCTAAGCTGGTAATAGGTGATAGTGAGCTAGATAAAAATTATATTGAGTGAAGAGTGTTTATAAAATGGAAGTGTGGAAAAGGTTCATGTGCCAAATATAAACTAAAATGAAACTATTTAAGACAGACACTTAAGAGTAACCCTTTACTTGCCGTCAGTTTATCGTTTGTAGACTTGCATCTATAACAGGCATACTCATCCTAGATCTGCATGGTAAAGCTCATGCATGATTTTAGGTTTCATAGCCAGCATAGTGTAAGTGAAAATATGAAGTGGACACCAGACATGTATTAATTGAATCACAGTGCCAGCAAAGCAACATGCAATAAGTAATGTAAGTGCTTAATAGCTTTTTGCAGAGTGAGTAGAGTTCATGGTTGTGCATTTTTTTAGTATGTGAACAGTTCTTCCCGTTTATTTTACATCTGTATCTAGTTAACCCACTGATGGTAAAATTGGATCAGATAAGTCTTCTGCTGTGAGCTCCTGCCAGTTGGACCAAAGTCAGATGTGTTCAGAAAAAAATAGGCCTTTTTCTGGAGAGTACCTAATTACTTTGTGCACAGCCAAGGTTTCTTCAAAGAGGTGCTGAAATTAAGTGTCCTCCATAAGAGGTCATTCTAAGTGGTGCAGAGTTACACCCAGTGCTCACATTATTTATGGAGTAAAGAGTGAAGTTGTGCTCAGGTTATTCAAGGGAGTACAAAATCATTCACAACTCACAAGGTCATTCTAGGTGAACAAATTTATTCAGTGTGCAGAGTTGTCATTTAAAAACAATTATTAAATCCTGGTTTCATAGGGGTTATTTGTTTCATGTTATTTCTGGATGCATATCTAGTATCCAAGTCTTCATGCAATTTAGGGCTGTTGAAGTACCTGGGCCTTGTGCAATGCCAAAATTGTAAAAAGTTTAGTGTTATACCCCATAATGTGTTTGTGTCGGGTCCTGTAGCTTTTTGAGTTTCTTTAATGTGAAGTTCTTGAAATTACAGCCCTGTCAACCTGTCATATCTTCTTTATAGTTTTTAATTTGTATAGTTTACAATTTTTGTTCATAATTTTTAGTTTCAGGACTGGCACTTCTATTATATTCTTGTTTAAGGAATAGTTTTGTCAAGTTAATGTATAACAAGTAATCAAATTTTAAACAATATTTACTTTCCTTGAGGCTGATGAATGATGCTAGAAATAATGTGTAAGATTTGACCTACATTACCTGAGCTACTTTCAAAATAAAAAAACTTCTCTGAAGCCTTGCCTTTTAGATTATAAATAACATAGCAATACTGAATTGTAAATGTGCTATTAGTGTAAATAACCTCATTTTTGGTGCCATAGATGTATTGGTTAGGGAAAGAGTGAGCATGAAGACGGCTTTGCCATCTCTCCACGCCAAGAGCACTGGTCCCGTATGTCCTAGTCACTCTGGCTGTGAGTTAGGGATAGCTCAAATTCATGTGCCAAAACCCATGTCCAAAATGCTAGGGGGTGTACCACAAATTCTTAAACTAGAGCCAAGTACATGTGGCTGACATGGATTGCCTCATATGTAGAAGAAAGTTACAATTTAAATTCGGTGTTTTGTAAATGAATACAAACACTGAAGAAACTGGATTTTGGTTCTACATAGATGGATCTTCAGTTAGCTGGGAAAACTTGGTTACTGTACATTATGCAAACACTGGGTGCCGCCACAGTTGTGTAGCTCTGCGTGTTCTAGTTCCGTGCCTAGAGTGATGCCTGCTAGTATTTAGATGTACGCATGCTGTGATACATCAGGTAATCGTAGAGTTTGTAGAACCATGACTTCCTGCGCATAGATAGGCCATTTTTACAGAGCAAGAGTTAGTAAGGTAGCATGTGGCAAGTGTTCAAGAATTTTGTGAAGCACAAACATTGCTTGCACAATAAAATTCAGAGAATAAATTATATATATACTCTATGTACTTTGTTTGAAACATAATAAAACCATTATACATTATTTTTTATTTGTTTGATAATGCAAGTGTGTAGTGTGCTACACAGAGCTAGAACTGTTGCCTTTGTAGCTGTAAGTGCAAGCACATAAGATTCTTGCAAAAAGAGGTTTGCATTTGTGGTAATTATTGAAGAAACATGTTATTTCAATAATCACACTTTTTGATTATGCAAATAATAAAAAGTCTTTCATAGTAATCATTTCATCCATAGAATGTTCAAAATAACAATTTGATAATTCTCACCTAAGCAGCCTCAGTCGTCTGGGCATCCACACTACCAAAATGAACTTGAGACTTCAAAGTTGCAAATTTAATACCTTAAATAATTGTGATGTGGACAGCAGTTATGAATGTAGATGATTCGTCAATAAGGTTTTGCAAAAAAATAATAAAATAAATAAAAAATAAATTATAGCAGGCTCATTGAAATCATCTTAAAAGTTTTCTTATTGCTGGCCACTTTGCCATGTAAGATGAGTCTTTTGTGAGCCTTAGATACAGTATAAATACTTGCCCAGTGTCTAATTTATTGCATAATATTTAATACCTTCAAGATGAAGGCTTTGATTCAGGTTATGGTGGTATGGTGCATTATATTATAACATCTGCTAAATAAGAGTAATTTTGTATACTAATATATTTAGAGAGCCTAAATAATAATGTATGATTTAGCTATTGTACCCATCCATGTCTCAAATGAACTTACTATTTAAGGAATATAAAAGATCATAGTTATTAGATGGTGGTTAAGATATTCTTCATGCAAATGGAGAACTATAGTTGCTGAAGTTTCTTCCGATAAGTCCTGACATATTATTAGACCAAACATGATCACGGCCAATTGTGTACCAATACACCACACCGTCCCATTCTTCATCACTATGCAAAGGGGAAAGAAGATCGATTTTTGTTTATTATAAATGTCTTCCTTTACTAGGACTAATTGCCACTAGCAAGTATTCAGTAATATTACGTAGATCCTGTGTAACATGGCTTTTAGGCCCTTGTTACCTTCAGTCTTGTGTAACATGGCTTTTAGGCCCTTGTTACCTTCAGTCTTGTGTAACATGGCTTTTAGGCCCTTGTTACCTTCAGTCTTGCGTAACATGGCTTTTAGGCCCTTGTTACCTTCAGTCTTGTGTAACATGGCTTTTAGGCCCTTGTTACCTTCAGTCTTGTGTAACATGGCTTTTAGGCCCTTGTTACCTTCAGTCTTGTGTAACATGGCTTTTAGGCCCTTGTTACCTTCAGTCTTGCGTAACATGGCTTTTAGGCCCTTGTTACCTTCAGTCTTGTGTAACATGGCTTTTAGGCCCTTGTTACCTTCAGTCTTTCTGCTAATTGGTATTTTGAATGGTGTTAAGGCATGTATTAATATAATTATTATTTGTTATCTCTATTAGTCACGCCAGTTATGATATTAAATTTTGTGATAATTGCGCTTGTTTAAGTACTGTACGTGTAAGTTTATTATTTATTGCAGTACTTTTGTACCGATGTTAGAAATGCTGCACGTGATTAGTGGCTTTATTAAAAAAATACAAATATCTATTATGAAATCACTGTAATCAGATCCTCTGTAATTTGTTTAAATAAAATATTATCAGCACCATCATATTATGATGGCTCTGCATTCACAATTTGACATTAGGTAAATGTACACATTACTGCTTTTAACACTTGTTGAAGTACAGTATATTAAATAATGAACCTCATGTGGCCCAGATAACCATATATAGCACAATTTGATTGCTGTACTCACCTAGTTGTACTCACCTAGTTGTGTTTGCGGGGGTTGAGCTCTGGCTCTTTGGTCCCGCCTCTCAACCGTCAATCAATCAAGCTGCGTTCAAGTATAAAATCCTTATGGCGCAAGATATAAATGTCAGTGCAGTTGAAATCAAAGTTGACATGCACAAATATTTTAGTTACTGCATAATTCATATTTTGGTGTACTGTACAAAGATTGATGTAAAAATGCATATGGAAAAAATATTGACATTCTGACAATGGTGTATAACATGGCCGCTCCCCCTCGCCACATGGGAGGTCCCGGGCCTTGACAAGCTTGTCGAGCTGTCTGTACACACTCATGCCTACGTTGCCAAGCCTCGTCTTTGGACTGAGCAGGTCTCTTGTTCCTTAAGAGTATAAGGAAATACTAACTGCACTCCCATATTGAGGCAAGAAGCAAAACTAATGAGAACATCAGAGAGGTTGGTTTATAGTAATTACCTCCTAGACAGTACACCTTCCATCTCGGATGAAATTCCAAATGAGGGCATTTGTGTATTTATTTCCTTAACTTCTAAATGGAAAAAAAATTGCATTAAGATTAGTATTTTGCTGCTGCTATAGAATTTTTATACTGTTATTCTATTTTATATAATATACAAATTACAAAGCTGACTGGAATGGACAGTTAAATACTAATGTATTTGTACAGATCAGTGTCAATGTTTTTGAATTACGAGATGGTTAATATACAGGTTAGCCATGTGTGGTCAATATTGTTCAATACTTTGTATATAATTAGCATTTGCCTTCAATGAGGTTAAAAGCATATATAATCATATTTGCAGACCTTATCATGTTTGGCCCAACAATATGAAAATGCATATATATATTTTATGATATTTCTGCTTGTTATTTGGATAATTTTGATAGCCAGTGTTTGGCTACAACCAGCAATAAGCTACCTCTTCAAAGAAACATAAGCATAAATTGTACAGAAATTGTTACAATTATTGTAGTTAAGCAACTATAGCAATACAGACATGAGACTATTAATCTGTCGTGTTGTGTTCGTTCTGCTGTGAGAACTCTTAAGTGTGGGCAATGATCTCTTCCACTTCTGGATCTCTGTGCCAATCCTTAATAATGAGAACTGTGGTGCAATATTTACTGGTTTCATACCAACTCTGTTTGGTAATGATTTGGATGGGCGTGTTGTGCACATTGTTACTCTCTTCACCGTCGAAGCTCAGTATGGTCTGTGAGTAGAAATATCTTAGAATTATGAGGAAGAGTAATATATTGTATTTTATTCTCTTGTTTATAGATGCCTATTGTTTTATATTGTATATTATTTTCCCTTTAATAATTTAAAATTTATTTTATTTGTTGACTTCCCATTTTCATTAGTTATATATTACGTTATCTTTCTGCATGTTTGTTGTCGCCTTCTGACAAAGCTGCCCCTGACAACACTCTGGAGGTTGTGGTTTCCCTGCCAAAGCTTAACATCATAATATATATTACATTGCCTCACAGTTTCACTCTGTGAGACAAGTCTGTATAGATGCACATTACTTCTCCATAATGGACACATTTTGCTACATGCATGTAATGAGTTGCACATGTTGAGTTCAACTCATTCTAAATGGAGTCCTTTATGGTATAATGAATACTCATTATAATATATATATATTGTGCATGTAATTATGACATTTGATGTAGTCTAAGAGTTCAAGGAATCTCATTCTCCATAATGAAATTAAGAGAGATGTTTTGAAGTAGTTTTCTATGCAATTTTACAACGAAACTGAAGATATTTTACACTGGTCTCAATGAATTAGTGGCTGCTGGCAGAACAAGGACTCTGGAAAACATGAAGTTTGTGTAAAGCAGAGGACATGAATGACTATTTTATCCAGAATTTCTTTTTACGAGTGTAGAGTAACATTGCTAGACAAGGTTCTGCGTGGTGTGCTGGCCTAGCCAATGTGTGACGTATGGTGACTGGTACAAAAACGTAATTATTTCTCACAATAGTTATTATTTTACAAATCAAAATAGTCACAATAAGCAAATCAGAGAGATGGACAGCAATAATAAGCAAGTGATAAAGCGTTTCATTGTTGATGTTGATGTTGATGACAATAAAGGGAAGGTTTGATAGTGTCTGTGTTCCTGTGGTTATAAGTTAGGGAAAAATGACTAAATAGTTAACAATACCGCTCAACAGCACTGTACATAAAGCTTCACAGTGGGATGCAAGTTGCCTCCTTTGGAAAAAAACATTTTTTATAGTATTTATAGATCCATTTGTAATGTAGACATGCAAATGTTTTGCGTACTAATTTGTACCTACTACAGTACGTACCTAGCTATGCAACATGAAAGGTTCTAGCTACTGTAGCACACCTGATACTTTTCTCTTGTTTGCTCTATACAGCTGGCAATATATAAATATATTGGTTGATATCAATAATTAAAATGTCTTTGGTTGAAATTCACCAAGTATGATACCTGTATGTTATAAGTAAATTGCTAGTCTTAGCCTCATTCTCTAGTATCAAACTCTGGGAGCTGAAGGAGTGTCATACAATTTGATGTGAAATTTCAACATATTCACCTATAACAAAGCTCAGAGTTTGAAATGCAATGAATGTTGGCTATATTTGCTGTCGGCTGTTGTGAGATGCTAGGAGGAAGTTACTCAATAGTGCTGCCCGTCCGCCAAATCTGTCGAGTGATTCTCCATTTTGAGGTTAAACTGTATTGTGGTAAGTTTCTTTTCACCCCCTGTGAGATGCACTGTTCCTACAGCACAAATGGAAATAAAACCTATCACAAGCTACAGTCACCTCTATTAGAATGTCACTTTACAAATGCAGAGCTCGTCTTCCTTGTAATATGAAGGAAATGTAAAAGTTAGCCTGAAGCAATATTTTGTTCTTGTTATCGCTTGTGAACTTAATTAAGTTAGTCGCCTGAGGTGTGCGGCCACGTTGACTGTATATAGAAAGAATTATGATGTACAGGTTTATTTTCTTTAGTTAAGTCAAGATGTAACATGTATTTCCTCTGTTATCCTTGTTTGTGGGTCTGTTTCTCCCTCTACTGTTGATTTTAGGTAATACTATAGACTAGCCCACAGAGGAGGGGCTGTTTGGTGGGCTGTACCTCTGTCTAAATCTTGTAAAATAATAAAATTTGTGTAAAGACATGCTATAATTGGCCAAATACCTGTTCTCAGAACTGTAAATTGATGGATATTTAATTCTAGGAAATGCTAATAAACAGTGGCTGCTACCATAGAACACAACGGTCATTTTGATATCCGAAAAAACATCACTTTGCACTACAGAGGAGACTGAAGCCACCAACTGTTTCATGTTCAGTAATCTACCCAGCGTATGGAGTCTTGCTTGTTGTATCCATCATTTATAACTTAAAACAAAAAAAAGGATATTCTCAAGCAAGTTTCCTGGCCTTTCAATGGGTAGAGTCTTTTGTTGTGTAGATAAGTCAATGCCTGACATTGACAGACTTGTATTGTGACAATACAATGCATTATATCTAAAGTGGAAGTCATTTGTTACTGCATTGTCCAGTTTTGATAGAAATAACCTGTTGGCTTTAGTTAAATATTTGCTAAATAAGTATGTTCTGTAAGAGTGAAGTATTGTATAAGTAAGTTATGGTGTTAAAAAGTTAAAAGATGAGTTTGTAAAGAATATTCTAATTGTAATAATTATACCCAGTTTAAGTTAGACACAAGTTACTATACCCTCAAACTTTACTATACTCTGTGAATATAAGACCCTCTTATTAGGGCATGTGAGCACTTAGCGGTACTTTAAGAAGTAATCTGGCTGCCTTGATGTTTAACAGTTACATCTTACTGATACACGCTCGCATTATTCCTTTCCAAACGTTATCACTTAGCAACTACCGGTACGAGTAGGCAGCCTGGAAATTAGTCAACGGATTTACAAATTTTATCTCGCGGCTGTACAAATTTCTGTTGTATAAAAAGAAGACATAAGAATTATTTTAAAGTAAAAAAGTATTGTACATGGTGGAACTCTGTAGAAAACAATACATATGCATTGATAACCAAATAAAAACCATTGAGTCATTAGGTAAATTTCCACTGGAGTATAGGTGAAACAAGTCAAAACATATACAGTATATACCATTCATTATAGGTTTTGGGAATAAACAAATGGTATTCAAAGTATCAGGGGAAAGGAAATAAGTCTTTAAGAACTCCATGTCTTGCAGTTTGGTATCAATGAATAATTATAAAATCATTGGCGCATCTTACAGTTGTGTTTATCATTTTAACTCGGGACGCAGATTTCACCTGTGCTCGTAAGTCAGTTTCAGTCGTCAACTTGTATTGTACTTCCAGTGCATCATTACTGAGATGATTTCGTCAGCTAAACAAGAATTTGTTTAATACGTTGGAAAAGAGAGAAACCAACACACTATGATTGTTAGCATTCATACAAATCCATTTTGCGGTGAGAATATTTGTAATTAATTGCTTATTTAAGTTCTTCTTAGTTAATTTATTATTAACAAAGCCAGAACAAAATTGTTCTCACTTGATAGTCCACTGAAAGTGTTAGCAGGTGGAATGATAGTACTGTACACTGTAAACGTCAGCAGTTGGAATGACAGTACACTGTAAGCATCAGCAGGTGGAATGACAGTACACTGTAAGCATCAGCAGGTGGAATGACAGTACACTGTAAGCATCAGCAGGTGGAATGACAGTACACTGTAAGCATCAGCAGGTGGAATGACAGTACACTAAGCATCAGCAGGTGGAATGACAGTACACTGTAAGCATCAGCAGGTGGAATGACAGTACACTAAGCATCAGCAGGTGGAATGTATGAAAGGTTCAGTTCCTTTTACAGTAAGGCTGGAAATAAATTGACAATTAATTAAATACTTCATAAGCTTTAGCTCAGAAGGACCAAGCTTATCTTAAATTTTTTTTACATTTATTACAATTGCTGTAGAATATTAAATGCCATCCAGATAAACATTAATATACCGTATGTGTACTGTATATACATTTATATTTATATACATATATATATATTTATATCTATATAAATAAAAATGTAAATGTTAGTTTGTTCAAAATCGCTAATCTTCGAAAGTTCTTCATCGATTGCTTTGAAATTTTCACACAACGTTCCAATCACATTCGAGCGGGTTTTTATAAACATACTATATAGATGTCACCGGGAAAAAAAAAACCATGCTTTTAAAAAACAGCGCCATCTGTTGGACATAAGAGCAATACACCCTGTAATCTCCAAAATTTCTTCACCGATTGCTTTGAAATTTTGACATTTCATTTGAATATTTTTATTTCATTTTTATATACCCACTATATAGATACCACACCTGTGACAGGTAAAAACATTTTTTTTTCAGTGCCATCTGTTGCACATAGGAGCAAAACACGCTATACTAAATATGTTACGATTCCATTTAATGTTTCTGATTTCATTGATAAATTGAATTTTCATAGATTTCAATTTATTTTAATTTTGATTGAATTATTTTATTTTGCGTGTTATTGCATTGGAACTGAGCTCTGTTGTTTACCATACTGTTCATTTCGTGAGTATAGTTAAATTTTTTTATTTTTCATCGTTTTTCATTTTGTTTTTTAACTCTTATATTTCAGTGATGGGAACATCAGATCATTTGGGAATGCATTGGACGAGGGAGTAGGGAATGGTGGGGAGGACGAGGGGACCGGAGTGGGGGGGATGGTTGGGAGTACGAGGGTACAGTGGAGTTTGGAATAGTTAGGAGAAAGAGGGGACGATGGAGTAGAGGATGGTGGGGGAGGACAAGGGGACAAGGGAGGGGGGGACGAGGGAGGGGTGGATGGTAGGGAGGATGCGGGAATGGGGGATGGTGGGGAGGACAATGGGATGGGGGAGAGGGGGGAATGGTGGGGAGGACGAGGGGACTGGGGAGTGGGGAAGGGTTGGGAGGATGAGGGGATGGGGGAGTGAGGAATGGTTGGGGGGATGTGGGGAAAATGGTGGGGGAGGACTGGGAGACAGGGAAAGGTTGCTGTGGCTCAGCAACGCACGTGTTGCCGAGCCACAGCAACGCGTGGCCGGGTACAGCTAGTATTTATATAAATATAATATATTTCACACAGTACAATATAATAAATTCACACTTGACTACAAACGATGCAAAAGTCTGGTGCTATGTTGTTCCGACACAGAGGTTAGATGACAGCCGTGCACTACTACATATTCAAAACTGTGCCAACTTTAATTACTTTATGTGGTGTCATTTAAGTAATGTGAAAACTTTTATTGTGTAATTTATTACAAAATAAAACAGTCTATATTTATAAGAAAATCCCAGTTGAATTATGCCTTCATTCAGCCCGTTTCTTAATGTCCCGACATAAACACTTTAAAATTTGTGGCAGAATGTTTATTATTAGTTAGCAACTTTTGCAATAGATATGGGTGTGGTTTATTATAACACATTCAGATTTACACACACACACACACACACACACACACACACACACTATGCAAGTTCCACCAATAGCCTGGGTTAATGTCCTTGTTCAACTCTTTATGCAATACTAGGAAGTGCCTCAAAACAAAGGAAAAATTAATGATAATTCCCACAGTGAAGATGGTTTCAACTGTAGCTAATTCACACATCAAGTCGAATGGGGCAGCTATTGTTGACTTGTATTTTACAGTGCAAAGAAAGTTAAAAATTAATGTAGTTAACGTTTCGATGTGTGAAGCAAAAGAAACTGAAATGGACCATTTCACAGAGACTTCTTCGTAGTTCAGTGAAGTTCAAACACGTGCGGTATTAGCGAGTCAAACGTGTGACAGGAAGACCAGGGCCAAGTGTTGTCATTTCTGAATCAAAGCATTGTGTCATGAGATCCAGTAATGCTGAGGGTATGGTAGAAGAGCCAGATTTGTCCAGCCTGGTCTAAAGAAAGCTTTAAAAAGGTAGATTCTGTAAAATGAGTAATGAAATATAGCTAACAAATGATTCCTTGTTTTATTTACAATAAAGTTTACTACTCAGCTGACTGTGCTATCATGGTCATTTATGTCAAATACCTTGCAGAAGGTACAGTGTATTAATCCTTTAGTTTACATGTGGCTGGTTTCAAGAGTTTGTCTACACTCACATGCCTGAGTAAGGTAAAGTTTTCATTCAGAAGTCTCAAGTTGATACTTTGAAGAATTGACTTTCTTTGATAGAACAGTAATATGTAGAATCATTCCCAAATACAAGAGTCAAAAGTTGATGATCTCTATGCATGTAGAATCTTGAGCCAGAAATAACAGGGGGACCTTCAACGAACTGCCACCTTCTGGTCCCCATCAAGGCCTCTGGAGATGGTAGCTCTCAAGTAAATTCCCTTTTTACCCTCAGCCCTGAGGGATGGAAGCCCTCAGGTAAATTCCCTTGTTCTACAGATGGTAGCCCTCAGGCCAACCCTTTTTATGTACATCAATATAGATGGGAATATTGCAAGCCACATCATCAAATTTGTAGAGGTCATTTAAGATTCATGGTAAAGTGGGAAGGGAAAATGATATTAAAGCTTTACAAAGAGATCTACATGAACTCCAGAAATGGTCAGGCAAATTTACCTGAAGGCCACTAACACCCTAGTGGCCTCGACGAGGACAGGAAGCTAGTGACTTGTCAATGGTCTCCCCCCCCCCCATTTGTCCTGATGATTTTTTCAAGCTAGATTTTAAAGCTCAGCAAAGTTTTGGCATTTACGGATTTGGTGGGTAGGCGGTTCTATGGGTTTCTAACCCTGTAGGTGAAAACCATCTCCTGTTTTCAGTCCTACACTGTGGCTTGTTGAGCTTGAAACCTTTGCTCCTTGCTTGTGTTACATCTGACCTTTTGAAGAAGTTGTCCGAATCAGCATCCTCCAAGTTATTCAGTATTTTGAACGTTCGACGAGATCAGCTTTGTCATGTCTGGTTTGCAGTGTTGTTAGCCCTGTGGCCCTCAACCTGTCCTGGTATTAGAGTTGATTTAGTTCTAGAATTATTTTTGTTGTCCAGTGTTGGACTTTCTCCAATGAAGCAAAGTCTTTCTGAAGATAAGATCTCCATGCTTGGATGCAATAATCCAGGTTAGGGGGCAGGCTACCTACCTTGAGGCTACCTTGAGGTGCTTCCGGGGCTTAGTGTCCCCGCGGCCCGGTCGTCGACCAGGCCTCCTGGTTGCTGGACTGATCAACCAGGCTGTTAGACGCGGCTGCTCGCAGCCTGACGTATGAGTCACAGCCTGGGCACCCGAGATTTATACAATTGAATGACTACCTTCTTTTTTCTGAAAGTCAAAAGTAAACTTTATTATTCTTAGGGTTTGGTTAGCTTTTTTTTATGCTGCTCCCACTTCTTGTGCAACTTTCAGTGAATGATGGATTTTGACTCCAAGGTCCTTTTCTTCATCAATCTGCTGCAAGCTATTTTTTTTTCATTTGGTAGTTGTAATGTGGACTGTTATGCCCCACATGTCAGGTTTTGCATTTATCGATACAGAAAGCATTTGCCAGTCTTCTGACCATTTGTGGAGTTTATGTACATAGCTTTGTAAGGCTTCAATTTAATTTTACCTTTCCACTTTACCATAGATGTTAGTGTAATCTGCAAATATAATGATGTGGTTGGTAATATTCTCATCTACCTCACTGATGTATATGACAAAGGGTTGGCCCCAAAATGGACCCTTGACGTATTCCCCCACTCACCACAGTTCTGCAGTCACATTGCTTCCCATTTAGTACGACCCATAGTTTTGTGTTTAATCCTCGTCTTATCCATTCTAGTATTCTACCGTTTATTCCAGGTGCCAGTAATTTCCTTGCTAGTCTTTCATGTGGCATTAATTTTTTTTTTAAATTTTGCCCCGAGGGGCGAGTTTATTGGGCAGCGCCACTCATCTTGTGAGTGGACACACCGCCATAGTGACAGTATTGGGCAGCGCCACTCATCCTGTGAGTGGACACACCACCATAGTGACAGTATTGGGCAGCGCCACTCATCCTGTGAGTGGACACACCTCCATAGTGACAGTATTGGGCAGCGTCACTCATCCTGTGAGTGGACACACCGCCATAGTGACAGTATTGGGCAGCGCCACTCATCCTGTGAGTGAAGACACCGCCACAGTGACAGTATTGGGCCGCGCCACTCATCTTGTGAGTGGACACACCGCCATAGTGACAGTATTGGGCAGCGCCACTCATCCTGTGAGTGGACACACCGCCATAGTGACAGTATTGGGCAGCGCCACTCATCCTGTGAGTGGACACACCGCCATAGTGACAGTATTGGGCAGAGCTACTCATCCTGTGAGTGGACACACCGCCATAGTGACAGTATTGGGCAGCGCCACTCATCCTGTGAGTGGACACACCGCCATAGTGACAGTATTGGGCAGCGCCACTCATCTTGTGAGTGGACACACCGCCATAGTGACAGTATTGGGCAGCGCCACTCATCTTGTGAGTGGACACACCGCCATAGCAGCATGTACAACACTCCCCAATAGGAAGAAAACCCGCTGGGTTGTTCATCCTGTCACTTGTACCCAGACACAGACTTGCTTAACTATCTCAAGTGAACAGCTCCTCAAACAAGAAGATTGACATCTATCAACCCTTAAATGCTTACGTTATCTTGCGGGTGCAAAATGGGGAAATCTTTTAAGAACAGTATCAATATTTGACAAATAGTGTTTTCCTAACTCAAACAATGTGGGGTTTATTATTCTACACATATTCCTAATGTCTCTCAGGTGTTCACATTCACGTAGATAGTGGTCAAGGCGGTGTCCATCACTCTCACCACAGATTCTGCAACTTCGCTGATCAACTGTTGTTTCCATTCCATATC
The DNA here is from genome assembly GCF_040958095.1 of Procambarus clarkii. NCBI lineage: Eukaryota > Metazoa > Arthropoda > Malacostraca > Decapoda > Cambaridae > Procambarus > Procambarus clarkii. The sequence continues at coordinate 14,831,903 of NC_091214.1, forward strand.
TCCATTCCATATCTCCAGGAGTCGACTGCTAGCGGCCGTGGAGTGAGGACGTTTACCGACCCTCCGTGGCTGTTGGAGTTGTTTGCCGTTTGGTCGCCAGGTGGTGGGGCGTCACTGCCCTCCCAGTGTTGTTGCCTGCCTGGCTGCGTGCTGACGTGGCCTTTTTGCCATGGGGGGCCTGGCTATTCCTCCTGTGTTGAGGGTAAATTCCGTGGGACTGGAATTCACGTGTAAGGCTGGTTATCCGGCCGTTGAGTTAGTTATGTGCGACATGCTTCGTGTCCCGGTGGAAGCTGTGTATGGCGTTGAGCTTGTTACGGCCCACCGGGTGATTGTCAAGTTCGTGGGGGAGGAGGAGTATCGGGACTTCCTCCGGCGGAACGAGGGGCGTTCATTGCAGTTGCCGGATGGCGCCGGCTCCGTTACGATCTCGGACCGAAGTGGTGCCCTGACATATGTCAGTGTGCACGGTGCGCCCCTGGAGTTCCCTGAAAACCTTCTCCGGCGCTTCTTCGGGAGGTATGGTGCAGTCATCAGTGTGCGGGTGAACAAGCTGTCCTCGGGGAAGTATGCTGGGAAGCAGACGAATGTCCGTACATTAGGTATGCGCCTGCGGTCGGATATCCCATCTTCTGTCCGGCTGCTGGGCTACTACGTTCGGGTGCACTATGCCCGGCAGCCCCGTACTTGTTTCCGGTGTGGCCAGTTGGGGCATCAGGCTGCCGGGTGCTCTGAGACACCTGCTGCGCCCGTTAACTTATTCCGGGAGGAGGATTTCCCGCCGCTCCCTCAGGGCGTGGATTCCGGAGATGAAGTGGAGCAGGTCCCAGTCGCTGCTGATGCGGCCCCTCCTGCGTCACCCGACATGCTCCCGGTGCTTGTTGCCCCTCAGCCGAGTGCGTCTGCGTCTTCCTCGACTCCTGCTGCTGCGCCTGGTTCTGCGCCCTCGCCAGGTGTTCCGGCTGTGTTGGGTGTTGGGGGTGCTGCGGAGCATCCTGTTGTGTGCGGCCCGGTTCCCCATGTGGTTGAGGCTGCTGAAGTACTGCGGCGGGCGTTGGTTCGCCCGGTTCGTGAGGGCCGTGGTTCTGGGTCCGCCTCCGGCTGTGAGGATGTGCGGCCAGTGCCCAAGCGTTCTAGGCGCTCTTCTACTGCTTGGGCTGATATGGAGGACTGCGACGCGGGTGGAGCTTCGGGAGATGGTGTGGCGGTTCCGGGTGCCTCGTGCTCTACGACGCTGGTGGTGGCTGATGTCCATGTGTCAGCTGTTGACGATGATTGTGCGTCTAATTTACCTCCTGTTCTTTCTCCTGCAGAAGGTTCTCCGCAGTGGGAGGTGGTTGCTCCTACGGGCGTGGATGGTGTGGATCCTGGTGCGAGCCGAGGCATCAGGCTGGTGCTGAAAAAGGATGCCAAGCGTGGGGGGTCCCGGCAGGTGCAACGTTCAGTGGTTGCCGAGGAGCCCTGTGAGGCAGCTGAGGAGGCTCCCAGTGTGCTGCCCATTGCCCGGCCTCTTGGGAAGGATCCTCTCCCTCTCATCTTGGCCTCCGGAGTGGCGATGGATGCTGACCATCCGTTGCATTTTGAAATTGTTGACCGTGTGCGTCCTGCTCCGTGGTGCCCTTCTACCATCTGGATTCGTCGGGCTAGGTGTTTTATTGTGGGTGTGCCAGAGTTAATGCCCGATCCTCGTACGCTCAATAGTGACCATGTTTCGGAGGACATTGTTACTTTGGGAAGCGTACTGTATTCGCTTCCCGGCGGAAGAGTGGCCGGACAAGTATGAGATCTTTTTGTAGTCTGTGTGCTTGCTGTGTGTTTTCTTTTTCTTTTGTTTTCTTGTGTTTTTGATGTTGGCCCTTCAGGCCGGTGTTTAGTGACTTGTGTTTCTGCCTGATTTTTATTGTAATTGGCCTCGCCTTTTGTTACGGGGCGTTAATGTATTGATTTTCTGTTGCTTTACCTGTTTCCTCTTGTTGTATGTTTTGGTTTTTGGAGGTGTTGTTTTGTACTGTGATTGCTGGATTGCCATTGTATTCTGTTTTATGTTTTGATGTATGCTGTATTTTTCATGTTTTTCTTGTGTATGTGTTTTGTTGTACTATGCTGTTTTGTTGTGCTCGGCTGTCGGCCCTTCTGGCCGGTGGTCTATTGTTTTCCTTTATGTATTCTGTATTTTTATTGTATTTAATTTGCATGCTCTGCATGTAAAAATAAAAAAAAAAAAAAAAAAATCCATATCTCCATGGATATTTGTATCCAAGACGGATTCTCGCTATTACTGATTCTCTCCCTCGTCCTCCTCCTCTTCGGCCATAATGATTGGGATTGCCAGCTGCAACCATGTTGTACCATCGTACAGATTCACTGGTTTGTGCTTCTATCCTCCTTTCCTCAGTTACCTTGTCACGGTGATTTTGCCTGACAATACCTCTAATTTGTAGTAGAGTCTTGGGTATGAAGTATTCAATATGGTCTCCTTCAGCAGCCAGCACATCTGCTCGTTCATTCCCACATATTCCAACATGGGAGGGGATCCACAGAAACTTGACGACTCTTCCCTGATTGGTAAGTATTTATTTATTTATTTATTTATTTATTTATGCATATACAAGAATGTACATAAGGAATGTGAGGATACAATTATGGTAATTACAGTCTTGTAAAGCCACTAGCACGCGCAGCGTTTCGGGCAGGTCCTTAATCTAAGAAAATTTTAAGGAGGTAAATACTTGCAAAATTTATGACTCTCTTTTTCTCTTTTTCATGAAATTTATGAAAAAAAGTACTCTCACAGCTCTCTTAATTTCAGTGACTATTGCAAGATTTTTTGTCCGATTTTTACTTAGGCTTTGCAGTGCTGCTTTTGAATCGGTGCAAATCACTGCACCATTAGTGTTCTGTTCAAGAAACCTTAATGCCATAACAATGGCTGTTAGCTCCGGTCCATAGAATTACCCAAATCAGCCCAAATCGGTCCAAAACTACACAAATCGTCCTAGCATTACGTAAGTAAAGAAGAAATATGATATATTTACTTACTATAATGTTGGTGCTACACGTAGAACATGATCAAACCTATTTTTACTCTGAAATAATCTAATTTCATAACGAAATGAGACGTAAATATGTGAGAGGTGACGCCATAGGAAGTCGACGGTCCAAGCGACAATTGTGTGGAGCGACTTATCCAAGATATATGGTCGCCAGGAGAGTGTTTGCTGCCATATCAGCCTCCTGTACACAGTGATCCAGTCCTTTTCGTTCATTGAACACCGAACCCTACACGCCCTCTGATATATTGCTTAATTAACAAATATTCACAAATAAAGATTATATTTGTATATGTTATCAGAAAGGCAGATATAAAATAGTTTTTGTGAATCCATCACAGAGATTATACCTTATTAGAGAGGAAAAATATTCATACTTTAAACAAGGCTTCATGGCCGACGCTCTCCTTACCGATATGGGAACTATGACCTTCCGAAGATCAATGTTAATTTAATCTAGATATTGTAATAAACGAAGTTTTCTATGTCATCATAAAGACATAAATATAAGCTGCATGTTAATACTTTGGCATAAATATAACTGAATTGAAAGTTAAGATATATGCCTTTTTATAGTTACTTGATGGCTCGCTCAGGGAGTGTGAAGGCCTCCACAGAAGCCAATCAATTTTATAATTACTTTGCATATATGCAAAGTAACGCCATAGGTCTTTATGTCAGAATAAAGCCATGTAGACGATAATGTAACTACATTTCAAGGAAAACATATCTTAATATAATTATTAAATGAATGCAAAGTTATGGTTAAATAAATAGCCAATACCACACAATCGCCGGTGTCCGGACACATGAATAGTCGCATTAGGTGAAAGGAAATGTACCCAACCATTTCCATTTACCCAACCAGTTTGTGCACCCTATACACATCCTCTGTGCGGTAATTTATTGTGCACCCCATACTCATCTTGTTACCAGTAGTTTGTGCAACCCATACTCATCCTGTGACCCGTAATTTATTGTGCATCCCATACTCATCCTGTTACCGGTAGTTTGTGCAGCCCATACCCATCCTGTGACCTGTAATTTATTGTGCAACCCATACTTATCCTGTGACCTGTAGTTTATTGTGCAGCTAATACTCATTCTGTGAGTCATAGGACATTGCACAACCCTTTCTCATCGTGTGAATCTTTGTTTACTTTGCTCTCCATATTCATCCTCTGCGCGATAGTTTCTTGTGCAACCCATACCCATGATGTGAGTGGTAGTTTATTGTGTACCCTATATTCATCCTGTGAGTATAGGGTACACAATTCTTGTTTGGATTCTTGTAATGTTATTTGTCTATTTGTAGTCACAGTATTTGTGCGCCCCTTGAGGGACTTGAATTAGAGGGGGGTTGAAATAGCCTAAGCTACTCTATCCCTTTGAGATGTATTTATTGCTTATCTCAATAAACATACTTGAACTTGAACTTGGGTACACAATGAGTTCATTTGTACTCCATACTCATCATCAAGAAGTGTATTTTACCAGCATTGTAATATAAATTAAGAATAAAAGCTTAACTGGATTACGGACCCATAATCAAAATAAGAGTCATCACTAATTATCATGACAAATTGTCTAGGCTACACTTCCGCCTTCGACAAGCTGCCGCCGGATGTGGGTATAGTTTATTGTACACCCCCGCACCCCCAGTCCTGGAAGGGCGGGCATTGGGATGTGGACATGTGTACCATTATACCCCCCCCCCCCACACACACACACTCCTCTCCTGTTAATAATAATACTAATAATAATAAAAATTAAAAATAATAACGTTAATAAATATTATAATTAAAACGCTTACTGCAATACCCTAGTGCTTGAATGAAGGTGAAGGAAAGACCCAATAAATGTGTAAGTGTATTAAAAACCAAATTTTCGTTGGGTGAGCTGGCAGGTGAGCACCACCTGCCAGCTCACCCAGTAATGAACATCACCTGCACACTGCACCGAACCACTTGCCAGCAGGTGCAGAAGTACGATGGAAAGAGCAAAGTATACAATATTTCAAGTATAATATTAAAGATATATTTAGGATTTAATGTTTTCCTATAAAGTTTCAATAATACCTTTATTTGATTTTTTGTATTATTTTCTACCACAGACGTGGCCACACATTAACAATGCTAATCAGCATATATACATTTTCTTCAGTCCGCCATGGACTCTAACCCTTTCCACTACCGCCCACAAGATGGGTATAGGGTGCATAATATAAGAACTAAACTAACTAACTCCATTGATAGGGTTAGAGATTTGTTAAACATATAGTTCAGGGATTTATTGAACAATCAACCACATAAGGTGATTGTAGTGTTTTTAAAATGCTAGGCTAAGCTACATACGTAAATACATAAATACACAGATTTACGTATGCCCTACATAAAGTGTTCGATGTGTCTTTTACATAGTGTCATTAACGTGCATTTACAAAGGTGAAATTGAATTCTGACCAGCTTCCACATATACTTTATACACATACATATACACACACAGACGTATGCGTACATATACATATATATACATACATATATACACACATACATACACATATATTTGTCCCTTTTACTCTGACAAGGTGAGATAACTGATAGAGAAACTAGTGTGCAATTAAGCACTTAATCACTGAAGGTGATTAAGGTGCTTTCACAAGCTCAGGTTATAGAGTTACATCACATACATTCATTGTATAATTGATACGTTACATGGTCAATCTAGGGTACAAGTTCAATATATCATCAAGTGTTCCAGTACTCAAATAGTAATTACACAGTTCAGCATACCTTAGCTGCATACACCCATATAAATTTCTACCACTGGTTTTCTACAGGCTGTCTTTGCAAGCATATCAACAGTGTCATGCCTTGAGATGCCAACATGTGATGGTATCCATAGGAATTTAATTTCAAATCTCTTTTCTTTGGCAGCTAAAATATTCATTCGAATATCACTGACTATTTTCTGGGTGTCACTACTATGTGCGTTCAATACCAGGAGTGCACTCTGCGAATCACAGTATATAAGTCGACTGCCTTTGTGTTTTAAAAATTCAGTGGCAAGGTATATGCCTGCAAGTTCGGTTTGAGTTGTACTTGCCCAATCATTGACGCGCTTCATTCATGTATGTACGAGAGAAGATTGTTCAAATATATTACATGCACATCCGGTACATCGTCCACCTTCTTCTACAGAACCGCCGGTATAGCACTGACACACATCGTTACCCATACCCTGAGTACTCTCAGTGATGCTTTTCAGTGTTAACTGTTTTAATAATGTAGAGTGTACATTATCTTTCTTGGGTGCATTTACAAAATCAACTGCTAGATCCAAGTTATCCCATGGAGTAATTGGTTGATTAATCGTTAATTGAGTTGGGTACATATTTAATATTTTGATGGAGTGGTAGGTGTCCTTCATATGACTGGTTTAAATTACAATTTTGCCCAAAGAAATCGGCTATAGAGCGTGTGAAATATTAGGGTATGAATGTAAATACCCTATACACAGTAGAGAGTATTACGGTATGAATATACTTTGTTAATGTGGCTTTTTCGGAAAGCCACATTATAAAGTACTTGTGTATTTGGCGCACCAAAATTACGATACTAATTGTGATTTAATCTTGTAATGTGTTGAACTGTTGCAGAAGAGAACGAGGCCGGCCGCCTGTTGTAGCAGTTTGGCCCAGAACTGCACGTTTGGTGGCGGGAAATGAGCCAATCAGAGTCGCCGACCTAGAAACCAAGCGCACGGATCAATTTGGGCAGTCAGTACTCCACTCGGTCCAGTGGCAGAAGCATAAAGTACTAGGCTTGTGGTCCATTGATACAAAAGGCCGAAAACGTGCTCCACCCCGGCAAGCAGTGTGTTGGCTCGGCGTTTGAGGGAGGTATGTGGCATTTTTCTACCTTGGTATAGTACAGAAATGTAAAGTGATTTAAGTCCTTATTCAACCCGTCCTCGACTCAAGTCTACTACATCCAGCGGTTGACCCCCACAGACGCATTCATAAATTTTAACATGCTGTTCATTCAAAACAGGAACTTTATCAAATATAAATTATTATAATAGCATATTGTGCATATATAGGCATAGGTTAGGTGTTTAGGTTCTGTTGGCGATTATTTGTATTTGTAGTACGTGGGTGAAGCATTTATAACGTTGTGATTCGAACAAAATTAGTCAGTGAAGCACTTGTTCCAGATATGTTCCAACGAAATCAGTTGAGTCGTGTAAACCGATTTTCTTTCATAAACAGGAGATTTGGTGGGTGCATGGAATCACTTTTGGGTCTTCGTTTGGAAGACGGGCTGCTTTATTGGGACTGACTGGTGACTGCAGTGGATTGACATGTATGTATATTGTACATAAAACTGAAAATATTTATTTACATTTTAGAGAATACAGACGAGGTATTGTCTTCATTTTTACCCCAAGACTTGCAGATCTTGATAGTCGTGGCCCAACCTGAATGTGTGGGGCACATGACGGAAGGGGCCTGGCTTGGGGAAGGGGGGGGGGTGGAGAACTGTTCCTGACCAGTACATGTGACATAAGAGAACTCAGTAGGTTTTCAGCGCTATTCCTTCCAGTGCCCATGTTGGGGCTGCGCCACAGCAGGGTGGTTATATCCCAAGTCTCCAATCACATTTTTAAAGATTTTCGTAAAAAGAACACAACATTAAGAGTTGAAGCCTTGAGACAGCCACTGAGCACATTTAAAACCAAATTCTATGGTTCCTTTTAATTTTAAGATTGCCGGTTTTCGTTCACAAATATGTACCTCGTGGAGGCATCTCCTATTGCAACGAGCCCTTCATATTGCAGCGAATTTAGATTGGTCCCATATTGTTCATTTAATTCGGGTTGCACTGTACAAGTCTGTGGACCACTTCAAACAGCCTTTTAGATCAAAGTATAAGACGATCCTCCCTCAGGCTGGTGTTTAAGAGTAGAAAAGATCTGGAAATTTACCTGTAATCGGTTACAAGTACTGTACATAGGTATGAGAGATTTTCCCACATATAACTCCAAACAAACAATGCACACACAGGGCATCAACCAGGTTTAACCCTGTAATTCAAAGTATATTGGAAAAAAAAGGCCTTTCATACAAGACCAGAGTGAATTTGAAAGTCAAGGCCTTTAGCCTAGAGCTCACATCCGCAGGTACTGCCTCTGCTAGTTCAGCATCAGACTAGAGCCAGGAATCTGAACCTAGGCTACTCTTAGCATGGTAACAGCCATCCCCAAAGACACAATAGTCACGCTGCACATGTAGTACCCACCAAAGGCAGTGAGTAGTGTGCTGTAGTGATTGATGTACAGTGCAATTAAAATAGGATGTGAGCCACAGTGACTGTTTTCTTTCTTTAACAGTGGGGCGACTGATAGATGAAAGGATGAGCGGTCAATGTTGACGAGGAAGGTATGATACGAGCGGACCTGCAGATTAATTCAACAGAGAAGAATTAAATGCCAGTCAAAGCATAGATATCCAATGGACTTGGTAAGTATGGTCCTACTTTTTCATCAGAGGGAGCAAACACATTGGAGAAAGCCAACTGATTGAAGGCAAAGTTCTCAATCGGGGTATTTTCCCTGTAGTACTGATAGTAAGCCTCATTTGTCTAGGAATTGCAAATTTACTTAATGCAATCACTAGTTTCGTTGCACGTGTGTTATTGTTTGAATTTTCCGTTTCTCAGGTTGGCCTTATGTGAGCCAGATTCTGGCTCTTGCAGTAGATTATGAATGAGTCTTAAGAGGCCTGGTGCATTGCGGTAAGTTTGTGAATAGATGTGAATAGCTGTGTAACCATTTAAGGTGTGTACTGTTGTTGGTTAAAGTGTTCATTTAGTCGTATTTCAGTTACGTTGATAGAGGAAAGCTTTTCATCTTTTGCTTCTAGTAATGCATATATATTGGAAATAATTTACACATTTAGCACTTTCATACTAAATATTAAATTGCTATGAAGTTTTTCTGCTTAAAATAATAGAATTAAAATTAAATACCCGGCAGTATACCTTGAGGGCTGACGCAATTCTCTGCTGGGTCAGGTCAGCTCCCCGATGTTCTATTATGTCTCGTTATTAAACTAAAAGGAGATAAAATCTAATACTGTATAGATACATAGTTAATAATATTAACTTAATTAGAATTTAGCGACCACTTCTAAATTATTAACCCTCGCACTGACTAAGAGTTCGGAAAGTGGGAGGGGGGGAGGGTTTGGATATTTCCATATCCATTATGGATATCAACACGGCCCACGTTGGTGACTGTTACGACCCTGGGTTCTCCAGTGGAAACCAGAGGTCAAAATTGAGCTATTAAACTTCCTGGTAGCACAGTTGGGCATCTAGAATGTCAATTGTTTGTATCTTCCCTGCCAGACGTAAGACTATTATTGTTTCTCAAAGAGCATTTAAAGACTGAGCTGGGGGTTGATTATTAAATAATAACATAGGCACCAACTTTGCTTACTAATACTTTCTAATCATTCATAAAGTAACAATACGTTGCATAGGGGAAGATCTTTAATGTGCTTAGCTGCACGATCAATTAGGCTCCTCCCGGCACCACAACATGAGGGAGGCAGCTGGTGGCTAGCTCGGTCTTCTCTCTGGCTGGTGTGTGTGGATAAGACCTACTCTGTGGCTGCTCCCCTACTCTCCTTCCTTCTCCTCTTACTTATTTCCCTTACCTGAAGTTCCTGTATCCTTAAGCTAAGTACAGGGCATTAGTGAGTGTGCCTACTCTGGTAGTAACGATTGGTGAGACCTGGGGATAGTATTTTGCCAGTGTTTGGGTACCCCTAAGTGTTGTGTTTTGTATTAGGGTCCCACGTGGTTTCACTACCCTAAGCTGCATCCAGCTTCAGTGCTTATCCAGTAGTACTTTACCCTAGCTTGTTATTAGTGTAAACCTTGTATCCTGCCTATGTGGACCAAGGCTTTTAACGTAAGATAGTGTGGTAAAGTTATTATTATTATTGTTATTGGTGTGAGTGTATGGGGGGTTGTTAAGGGGTTAATAAATAAGTACATGAATTACAGAGTATCTCTTCTTCCAAGGTGGGAGCGCAGTGATCAACCCTTAGACTAACATTTATGGTCTTGTAGCAAGTTATTACTACTGTGGATAGTTTATTTTGGGGGCCGGGCCTTTTAGCTCTCCCATATTTGATACTCTTGTCTTCTAACTACCTTTACCCCTTAATATTACCAGAACCCCATAGAAGCCCCACTCATATCAGTTGTAACAGTGACATAACATTTTGACGTTGTCAAAATCCTTGCATTAGTTGCCTGAAGGTCCAATAGCCTCGTTTGAGGTAACTACACTGTCTCTCATTTAATATCATTAAGGCAATTTCTTGTGTATACAAGGTATTTGGAGTGATCGTGGTCACCTGTAGGACATCACCATAATCAAGTGAAAATAATTACTTCAAATTGAAGTTAAAAAGTGATGAAACACGGATTCTTTAATTACATAAATTGTGAATTTTCCCACTCTAATAATTCGATTATCGGCAGGAAAGGAAGCATCAACATTGGCGGCCTCTTGTCTGACTCGTATATTCCCCATGAAGCTCTTTCTCATCCATGGACGATGTTAGTTGAAGCTTACTCTGGTCTATGGACTTTCTTAGGTAAGAATTTTGTTTATTGCTAACTCTAATTCTCAGTGCAGTAAATAAAATAAATTCATTAATCTGTAATGAACCTTGAGTAACAGAACTAATGCTTTAAATCAAATAATAAATACGGCACCATCTGAATTCAAATAATTAATAAGTAACACCCCACTGTGGTAACTGTGTAGAGTAACCTTTTTTTGTACAGTCCGCTAGAAATTAAAATTAAATAGTTAAGTTATCCACATCCTAGCATATAGAGCGCCTCATAAAAATGACCAATAGTGGGTCAGGTTACAGTCAGAAGAGTTCCACATTACTTTAATTGATTTTTCTAAATAACAGATTTTTACTGGTTATTTTGTAGGAGTTAGGGTAAGAAAACAGGTAGTTTACAAATGGTTCAAAGATGATAAATATATTCATATTTAAATGTTAAGACCAAATTCGTTTTATTTCTTTTATAGTAATTTGCTATTCAAACCTTTATTTTGAATGCATTACTTTTGTATGAATGTCGAATTGGAAAGTTACAAAAAACTAGAATTTGTTTTTCCAATATAAAGAGCTGTTTTGGGGAGATGTATATGTTTTGTACTATTATACCCCCCTTCCTTTCTGGCTCGTTGTCGCCGTGAGAAGGCTTGGGGGGGCGGCTGCCAGAGTGTGATGCTTCAAGAGTCAAGTCCTCTGTCCTTTTGATGCCATATACTTCTGCTGCTGCTGCCTTCACCAATTGTGCCAGAAATCTTTTCCTTTTCCTAATTTCATTTTCCTCCTTCCCCCCCCCCCCCCTCTCTTTTCCTTTCTAATTGTCATTTCCTGCCGACCTTTTGCCAGTTTTGATTACTCTACCAGGTTTCTTCTGTTTTGATGCCCGAGTGTTTGGGGAGGCATAATCTCTTGCCCGTAGAACCCAACGTCTCAAGTGAGGGGACCCTTTTGTTGTCAATCCTCATTTCGTTGCTGAACCCGGTTGCTGAACCCGATTTTGACGGACTGATGGTTCTTAAGGTGGCGTTTGTGGGGCGTATTCTCACGATGCATCCCTAGAGGGCCCCGGCATGATCGGCAACATGTCTCTTGTTGGGTGTCCTGCCTCTAATTGTGGCTCTATGGTGGGTACGGGTGCACATTCGTGAATGAAAGTATAACCTCTCGTTTTCATTTTGCTGAATAGTGTTCCTCTGACTTCTTAGGCTCGTGGGGTAGACGACCAAGCCTCCGAGTCGGACTGTGTTGGAAGACCGGGCTCTGTAGCCCCCCCCCCCTCCCTGCTACATTGGGTTCAGACCTAGCTCCTCCTTTGACCCTCCTGACTACTCTCCTCCTCTCCCCTCCCTCCTCTGTGGTTGGGTCGAGCCATACGCCCCCAACGATGACAACCTGGCGTGGTTGTCTCTCCTTGTGCCTAGTACACCTTTTTAACGATCCCTTCCCATACTAATAAGTACAAAGCCTTGTTTGGTCCTGCTTCATGGGCTAAATACTTAGAACTCCTCTCTCTGGATTCTACACCTGACGATTTCTCACTCCATAAACACCTTATCGATTCGTTGGATGCCTGTTACTTTTAATTCCACCCGTTTAACTACACAAGTCGTCGCTTCTCCTTCACCGGATGCAGCTACCTGCTTAGCCGTATTGTCTTGCATTGAACATAAGAACATAAGAACAAAGGTAACTGCAGAAGGCCTATTGGCCCATACGAGGCAGCTCCTATTCTATAACCACCCAATCCCACTCATATACTTGTCCAACCCGTGCTTGAAACAATCGAGGGACCCCACCTCCACAATGTTACGCGGCAATTGGTTCCACAAATCAACAACCCTGTTACTGAACCAGTATTTACCCAAGTCTTTCCTAAATCTAAACTTATCCAATTTATATCCATTGTTTCGTGTTCTGTCCTGTGTTGATACTTTTAATACCCTATTAATATCCCCCCAGTTATGTCCATTCATCCACTTGTAAACCTCTATCATGTCACCCCTAACTCTTCGCCTTTCCAGTGAATGCAACTTAAGCTTTGTTAATCTTTCTTCATATGAAAGATTTCTAATTTGGGGAATTAACTTAGTCATCCTACGCTGGACACGTTAAAGTGAATTTATATCCATTCTATAATATGGCGACCAAAACTGAACTGCATAATCTAAATGGGGCCTAACTAGAGCAAGATATAGCTTGAGAACCACGCCAGGTGTCTTGTTACTAACGCTGCGATTAATAAATCCAAGTGTCCGATTTGCCTTATTACAAACATTTATGCATTGATCCTTTTGTTTTAAATTCTTACTAATCATAACTCCCAGATCCCTTTCGCAATCCGACTTCGCAATCACAACACCATCTAGCTCGTATCTTGTAACTCTATCATCATTACCTAACCTCAGAACTTTACATTTATCAGCATTAAACTGCATCTGCCAATCCTTTGACCATTTCAAAACCCTATCTAGATCAACTTGAAGTGATAGTGAGTCCTCCTCCGAATTAATTTCCCTACCGATTTTCGTATCATCGGCAAATTTGCAAATGTTGCTACTCAAACCTGAATCTAAATCATTTATATATATTATAAACAACAGAGGTCCCAGGACAGAGCCTTGAGGCACTCCACTTACAACATTTTCCCACTCTGACTTGATTCCATTTATACTAACTCTCTGTTTCCTTTGGTATAGCCATGCCCTAATCCAGCTTAATATAGCACCCCCAATACCATGAGACTCTATTTTTTTAATCAGTCTTTCATGTGGCACTGTATCAAAAGCTTTGCTAAAGTCAAGGTATACAACATCGCAATCCTTACCACTATCAACTGCCTCAACAATGCTAGAATAAAAAGATAACAAATTTGTTAAACATGAACGGCCATTTATAAAACCATGTTGCGACTCAATTATTAATTTATGTTTTTCAAGATGAAGACGAATTTTATTTGCTTTAAGCACCCTAGCAAACACTTCATCCGGCCCTGGGGATTTGTTTGGTTTGAGTTTTACTATTTGTTTAAGAACATCCTCCCTGGTAACTGCTAAACTCGTCAACCTGTCCTCGTCCCCACCCACATAGACTTGTTCGGCTGAAGGCATATTGTTAAGTTCCTCTTTAGTAAATACAGATACAAAATATTTATTAAAAATACTACTCTTCTCTTCATCACTATCTGTTATTTGACCTGTCTCAGTTTTTAATGGACCTATCCTTTCCCTAGTCTTAGTACGATATAACTGAAAAAACCCTTTAGGATTTGTCTTTGCTTGCCCTGCTATGCGAACTTCATAGTTTCTTTTTGCTTTCCTTATCTCTTTTTTAACATTTCTAACCAGTTGTACGAATTCCTGTTCTAAAGTGACCTCCCCATTTTTAATCCTTTTGTACCAAGCTCTCTTTTTACCTATAAGGTTCTTCAAATTCTTTGTTATCCACTTTGGGTCATTAGTATACGATCTATTCAATTTGTATGGTATACTACGTTCCTGTGCTTTGTTTAGAATATTCTTAAATAAGTTATATATTGAATCCACATCGAAATCCCCATTTAAGTCACCTATCGCTGGGTTCATGTCTCGCTCCAAGACCGGCCCACACCCCATACCCAAGCCTTTCCAATCAATTTGACCCAAAAAATTTCTTAGGCTATTAAAATCAGCTTTTCGAAAATCTGGCACTTTAACAGAATTTTCTCCTACTGGTCTATTCCATTCTATGCTAAATCTGATTTCTTTGTGATCACTGCTCCCTAGCTCACTCCCTATTTCGATGTCATTAATTTGCGTTTCCCTGTTAGTTAACACTAAATCTAAAATATTATTTTCCCGTGTTGGTTCCTTAATGTGTTGCGTAAGAAAGCAATCGTCAATTAATTCTAGAAAATCTTCTGCTTCACTATTCCCTGTTTTGTTCAACCAGTTTATTCCGCTAAAATTAAAGTCACCCATGACATAAATACTGTTAGATCTAGATGCTCTAGATATTTCATCCCATAGATGCTTTGCTTCCATTCTGTCTAAATTTGGTGGCCTATATATTACTCCTATTATAATATTATTAGCTTTTAAGTTTAATTCAATCCAATTAGTTTGTGTGTGGCTCTGTTTTGATTCCCTCTTTGAGACTACATTTCAAATTGTCCCTAACATATATGGCTACTCCACCTCCTCGTCTAATATATCTATCTGTGTGAAATAGTTTAAATCCATATATTTGATATTCAGCTAATAGTTCTCTATTTTCTACATTCATCCACGTTTCGGTAAGTGCAATAATATCTATTTTTTCTGTGCAGACAAGAGCATTTAATTCGTTAATTTTATTTCTTAGACTTCTACTGTTAGTGTAATATACCCTAAGTGAATTGTTATTTTGCGGACCTTCACTTTCCCTGATCGTTTTGCCAATTCCTTTCTCCCACAAACACATACTTTTATTACCTCCTTCCTCCAAATCAATTCCCATACCTCTATCTACTAACAGTTTAAACCCAAACAAACACCTCTAACCACTTCTTCTAGCGAGTTCGCAACAGCAACAACCCCAGCTCTCGATAGATGCACCCCATCACGAGCATACATTTCATTTCTTCCATAGAAGTGTTCCCAGTTGTCTATGAAAGATATTGCATTTGATTTGCAATATCTTTCCAGCCGGCAATTGACACCAAGTGCCCTCGATATCCATTCATTTCCCACTCCCTTTCTTGGAAGAATGCCACATATGATCGGGATTCCTCCCTTGCTCCTAACTAACTCTATGGCTGTTTTATACCTCTGAATCAGTTCCTCACTCCTGACTCGACCAACATCATTTCCTCCCACGCTAATGCAAATAATGGGATTGTTCCCATTACCAGCCATAATATCATTCATGTTGTTTATAATATCACCAATGCCAGCTCCGGGATAGCAAACCCTTAACCTGTTCCCCCTATCTCTAGCACAAAACGTTCTATCCAAATACCTTATCTGGGAATCTCCCACAACTAATGTTTGCTTAGGTACTTCCTTTACTTTCTGAGGGGCCTGCGCTTCCTTTCTCTTCGTTGCTTTCCCTTTTGCGCGATCCACAGTCTCTCCACAGCACTCGTCCTCCAAAACGTCAAATGAATTTGAAGTTGCTATGGCGTTTGAAGGCGGCTTTATCAAAGTCTTCTTAAGGCCCCTGTCTTTCGCAACTCTCCAAGACGAGGTCCCTTTACTGCTGGTCTCCTCCTTCGTTACTTCTCGTTGTTTTTTAAGCTGACGCACCTCCTCCCGCAGAGAGTCCAACTCTGTCCTCAGGGCTCCCACTAGAGTCACCAGGTCCTTCACTACAACTTCCATATTGCTATGATAATATAACAACACTCGATTGGGGAGACCCCTGTTCGGATCTCCAAAAACGCTTGATTAAATGTCATTGTTGGCACTGTTCTCCTCCCGCACCATGTTGCAACTGGTGTTAGGGGCCTAAAAGGCTGCCATGAAGATATTAAACATATCCCCAAAGCCCAAGGCCATCCTGTCCTCCAGGTAGACACGTTCACTCGACCCCCTTGTGGTCGTCGCCGTCAGCCCCTTAGAGTTGTGAAAATCACATTTGATAGTAGGACCCTTCCGCCCTCTATAATTCTTGCTGGTGCCAGATGCTTCGTTCAGGAGTACATTCCCTCTCCTAGATTTTGCAATAAATGCTGGAAGTTCGGGCATGGTGTCCTCAAATGCTCAAGTACTGTGTATCTGTCCCATCTGTGGGGCCGATGATCACTCTAAAAGTCCGAGTTCACTTCTCCCCAGGTTCGCTGTCTCAATTGCAGTGAGGCCCACCCTACCTTCTCTGCTTGTGTATGCACTACAAACTTGAGGAAGCCGTCCTCAACTTGAAACACCGGGAGCGTCAGCCTTTTCCTGAAGCAAGATGCCAAGTTCACCATCTCGCCCCTTTTGCTATCATATCCTACGCTCGTGTTGCGTTCTACCTCACCTCATCATTCCCACCATACTCGGTCTCTCAACAGTTTCCAGATCTTAGACCCGAACACGCCCACCACCACCTCCCCTGTTCCTTTACGTTCTGTCCCGAAGGGACCCCCTCCTGGTTCTCCATCTGAAGTTCCCCCCTTCCTACCCAGACTGCCATGTCTCCTGTGTTTTCTTTCCCCAATCCTTCTTCCCATCTTTCCCTGTCTCTTGGCCCTCCACGCCGCCTGTTTGTCCAGGCTGATGTCCATCATCCTAACAGCAATCTTCATGATATTCACTCCCATTCATCATCTCTTGTTGAGACAATTGAGTCTGTCGCCCAGTACGTTGTTGCTTGAACACCTGTCTCTTTTGAGTCAGAAACGTAAGCCTGGCTCCTCTCCTTCCTCCTCCCCGGCAGGTACGAAGGCTTCGTTTTCTTCCTCACCCGCCACCTCTGAGACACTCGCTGCGTCCCCCTTCCATTTCGGTGGTCGGGCCCCCTGTCCAAGCTATGGAGGTTTCTTTAGCCCCCGTTTCCTTTTTCGTTGCTGCCCTTGCTGAGGTGCGCTCCCGGTTTCTGCTCCCCCCCCCCCCTCCTGCTGTCCTTGACCTCCCCTCTCTGTTCAACCCATTCTCGCACTTTCGTACAGTCAATATTGACTTGTTAAATAAGTCAATATTGACTGTACAAAAGTGCGAGAACGGATTGCTCTGTTGTCTCCTCCGGACCCTACCCATCCGCCTCTGGTCTGTCCACCTGCTCCCTTCACTCCATCCTTACTCAGTTTACCCATGCCTCCTAAGCTTGATTTTACTAACCCTGATCCTAAGCTTATTGAATATACTGTTCTTCTTTACCTTTGTTTCTTTATTGTTCTCTGTTGTTATCCTTTCTCTTTTTGATAATGTGTCTTCTTCAATGGAATATTAGTGAATTTTATGCCAACTTCCATGAACTCAAACTTCAGATTACACAGTTTTCACCACTTTGTGTTTGTCTCCAGGAACCAAAGCTTTTTGCTCGTCCTGGTCTCTTTCGGGGTTATTCCTCTTTTTTTTCCTACCCCCCCCCCCCCCCTCCCAGCTCATGCTGGGGCCCATAACTTCTCTTGATTCGTACTGTTATTCCCTTCGTCCCCCTACTGTTTCCATCTCCTATCCATTGTTCTGCTGCCCGTGTTTTTGTGAGTAAATAGTATACAGTCTGTTCCATTTACCTCCCCCCAAATGTCCCGCTTTCTCTTCCTGATCATAAGCACCTCCTTGACTCCTTGCCAGTGCTCCTGTTGGGTGATTTCAACTGTCGGCATACCCTCTGGGGTGATGTTCTAACAAACACCTGAGGCTGCCTTTTTGAACCGTTCTTCCTCTATTCTTCCCTATCTCTTCTGAATTCTGGTGAGTCCTCCCATGTGGACTCTCGAACTTGCACCCTTTCCTGTCTTGATCTTTCTCTCTGCTCGTCGTCCTTTTGCTTAGATCTCACGTGGAGGGTTCTTGATGACCTCCATAAGTGACCATTTCCCCATCCTTATTTCCTTTTCTCTTTTCACCTTCCCCTCTCCTTCCCTAGGTGGCAGTTTGCCAAAGCTGATTGGAACCTATTCACTCTGTGCTACTCTCACTAACCTCTCCTCTCTGCCTCTTCCTCGCGCCCTCCTCCTTTTTCATGACACCATCTTAGATGCTGCCCTCTGCTCTATTCTTCACTCTACCTCCCGGGGCACGCGGAAGTGCATTCCCTGGTGGAATGCGGACTGTGTTCGGGCTGTCGCAGCGTGGAAGAAACACCGACGTCGACAGACGGCCGATTCTTTTATTTTGTTTTGGAAAGCAAGTGCGGTGGCCTGTAGGGACCATTCATACAGCTAAGCGTGGAAGTTGGAAATCTTACGTTTCCACCATTGTCAGATATTCC
This sequence comes from Procambarus clarkii, assembly GCF_040958095.1. Taxonomy (NCBI): domain Eukaryota; kingdom Metazoa; phylum Arthropoda; class Malacostraca; order Decapoda; family Cambaridae; genus Procambarus; species Procambarus clarkii. The sequence continues at coordinate 14,850,479 of NC_091214.1, forward strand.
TCTACCACAAATCTGGAAGAAGATCGGCAAAATTGCGGGCAAGTTCGTTCCAGATATCTCGCCAGTTCTTCACCTCCGAGGTACTCTTGTGGTGGACCCAGTGCAGGTCGCAACCAAACTGGGTTCCCACTTTTCTTCTGTTAGTTCTGGTTCTCATCTTCCTCAATCCTTCCTTCGTAAGCCTGTTCTTGAATCTCATCCCTTAGATTTCCGCACTCGTCTCCGCCTTCCCTATAACGATTCCTTCTCTCTCTCAACTTCAGTCTGCCCTGGCCCTTTACTGTTTTATGGCAGCGGGCTCGGAAGACATTGAGATGCTTCGCTATCTCCCTCCTTGCACGTCTCGGTAGTTACTGAGTCTGTATAACCAGGCTGTATAACCAGGTCTGGGAGTCGTCGTCAGTCCCCGAGGACTAGCTCGATGCCGCTGTACTATCTATTCGGAAACCGGGGAGGTCTCGGGACATCCTTAAGGACTTGGACTTGGTGAACTTGGAGGTCTATATTCGTACTGATTTTACTGCGAAGACCTCCGTTGTTGCTGTCCTTTATGACCTGGAAAAAATCTTATGACACAACCTGGAGATACCATATTCTGTCCCAACTTCGTTCTTTCGTTCTTTTGGCCTTCGTAGTAATCTTCCCCTTTTTCCAAAGCTTCCTCTCTCGTCATTCCTTTAATGAGGCTTGGTACCACTCTCTCTGCCTCTTTTCGGCAATACGAGAGTGTACCCAAAGGTAGTGTTCTGATCGCTACTTTTTCTGGTTACCCTCAATAGTCTTCTTTCCTCCCTTCCTTCTGGCATTTTCTCCGCTCTTTATGTCGACGATCTTACTCTTTGCTGTCGTGGTGATGATTCTCCTCTCTTCAACGACAACTTCAACTTGCGATTGATGTCGTGTCGTCTTGGGCCACCAATCATGGCTTAAAGTTCTCTGCAATTAAGACTTGTGCTATGACTTAATCGAAAGCATGTCGTCCTTCGTCCTTCTTTGTCACTTCATGGTCATCCCCTTGTGTACAAAGATTCTGCGAAGCTTTAGGGGTTAATTTTTGACACTCGTTTGTCTTGGTCGCCCCATATCTCTTACCTCAGAGTTGAATGCTCTAGGGCTCTTAACCTACTTAAGGTTTTGTCCCATACTTCTTGGGGAGCAGATAGGCGCACGCTCCTCTATTTGCACTCCTCTCTCGTCCTGTCTGAACTCGAATATGGTGCCCCTGCATACTCTTCTGCTTCTCCTTCTACTCTTCACCATCTTGATCCTTTGCACCATACTGGGATGCGCCTCAGCTTTGGTGCCTTTCGTTCAACTCCTACCTTCAGCTTGTACGCTGACACTGGCTTCTTATCTCTCCAGGACCGCTGTGATCGCTACTGTCTTCGTTATCTTGCATGGTCCTTTCAGTATACTCACTCTCGCCTCTGTCGTGCTTTGATTTTTACCCATCCTGTAGTTCCTGTTCCTCTTCACCACCTTCCTCTTTCTGTCCGTTTGTCTCGCTTACAAGATTCTCTTTTGATTCGTATTACCAATGTTTCTCCTCATATTGTCCCATCCATGCCCCTGTGGAGGGTCCCCCTTTCCAAATTTTGTACTTCCCTGACCCTCATCACTAAAGCACATCACTTGTACTTCCCTGACCCTCACCCCTCCTACAGTTCTGAAACGCCTTTTCCTTAAGCACTTTTCTTCACACTCACTCCGTTTCCATCTTCACCGATGGCTCTAAGTCTCTTGACGGTGTAGGCTGCTACGGTTTTTCCTGACCACTCTGTGTGTCGCCTTCCTCCGGAGGCTAGCATCTTCACAGCAGAACTTTATGCTACTCTCTATGCTCTTCGTCTCCTGCTTTCTCCTTGTCAATCCTCCTTTGGGGTGGTAGTTGACTCTCGTAGTGCCCTCATGGCTTTAGGGTCACTTTAATCCGGTCCATGCAGTGGTCATAGATTCAACATTGGCTGTTTATTCCCAGTAAATTTAAGTCGGTAGAGTTTTGCTGGGTTCCCAGCCATGTTGTTGTTTCATTAAATGAGCGTGCATGCTGCCACTATGGAAGCAATCCGCACTTGTCCCATCTCCCGTAAAGGTATTCCTTATTCCAGCTTTTACCCAGTCATTCATTCCACCATCCTTGCCTGTTGGCAGGGTTGTTGGTCTTCTGTTACTGGTAACAAACTGCGTACTCTTAGTCATGTCTCTGTGGCCTTCCTCCTACTACCGTAACCGGCAGTGGGAAACGGCTCTGGCTAGGTTATGTATTGGCCATACAAGTTTAACTCATGGTCACTTAATGGAGCACCGCCCTGCTCTTTATTGTCCATATTGCATTGTTCCTCTTACGGTCGTTGCACATTCTTGTTGAATGTCCTGACTTCCAGGACGAGCGTGTGTATCTTGCTTTCCAACCGTCCCTCGCGGTAAATTGTCCATCCATAGAATTTTTGGTGAATCGGTTACTTTTGATATCATTGGCCTTGTGCGTTTCTGTTCTCGTATTGGCATCCTTGGTGATATTTAGCACCCTCTTATTACTCCGCACGTTTGGTGGTGCTTCATAGCCTTCTCGGTTTGGTGCCTTCTTTTGATACTTACTTGTACTATTATATTCCAGAATAATTGGCATATATTTGTTTTAGCAGGCTGTATTAAGTATATATGACTTACTGGATGTGGTTTATTATTTGAGTTCTTTTAAAATTATTTATTTAAATATATTCTAATTGAATATAAAGTTGCAAGAGGTGGTTAAAATTTCTTTGGTATATATATTGACAGGACTAGTCTGATGACGTACTATGTTACTTTTAGCTCTGGTATGATGTTAGATTATATTAATTATAATTGCTAAAATAAATAAAATACTGTATTGATATGTTTGCATGTAAATTATATTGGAGTAAAAATTTTTTACTTCAATTTCTTTCTAGATTCAAAGATGATTTGTTCACTATCACCAGTTTGTAATTAGGAGTGTACTAAACATCCCAATGGCTCCAAATTTGATAGTGTGATCATTGGAACTTAAAGATAAACTACATGAAATAGTAAAACTTTAAAATGAATATATGTACTACTGAAGGTACTGACTAGTGTTATGGCAATCAGGATGTGTTAATGGGCACAGTTAAGTTCAAAATTGTGATTAATCTTTTGTGTTAAACCATTGCAGAAGGAAACGAGGCCGACGACAGTTGTTTGGCCCAGAACTGCACGTTTGGTGGCGGGAAGTGAGAGCCAATCAGTCGCCGACCGAGACAAGAGCACAAATAAATGTGGACAGTCTGTGCTCAGTCCAGCGACAGAAACAGTGCTCGGCTCGCTGTGCACAGACAAGTGCTTCGCTCAGTCCAGGGACATAAACATAAATACGATCACCACAGCAAGCTGTGTATTAGTTCGGCGTTTGGAAGAGTCGCCTGAGGGAGACGCGTGGAATTTGTCGACCTTGCATTGGAAGACGACTTAAAATTCATTACGTGGGTAACAGCGCTGGATGGTGCAGAAATATAGTGATTCAGTCTCTATTGGTGCGATATGATACTGACTGGTGACGGCAGTGGATTGACATCTGCACACACTATACATAAAACTAAATATATATATAATTTTTGTTAAAGAATATAGTTAAGGTAGTTTGTCTTGGTAATCATTTCCCCCGAAGATTTGAGGAAATTTATCAAGTGAATTAATGTATAATGACTTATAGTAAATATATAACTTTGGAAATAGAACATTTTCTGTATTTAACTGACATTGTAATTATAAGGTGTGAAGGATAGATGAAATTGTTAATGTAATGTCCATTGAGGTTTGTTGAAGACCTGTTGTGCCCTCTGTAATCCTTTTTGCGCTACCGCTCATTGGATGAGCATGGGGTGCACAATAAACTAGCGTCCTCCGGCGGCAACAATGCTGGCCCATCCTGACTGTGTTTACCTGACGAGAACTGTTCCTGACCAGTACACACGAGACCTCGTAGGTTTTAAATAGTATAATTACCATGTAGACAAATGTTGGAGATTTAAGTGGTTATATACCAATAAAAGTAAATATTCTTACAAACTTTGGAATTTGTGGAATGATAGTCACATACAACCTATGGGCTCCAGAAATTTTGCCCAATATTCCAGTGTATAAACTAGTCAGTTTAAACGTACCTATTATGTTTAATAGGCACTTTACGTTTAATACATAGGTAGTACCTTCATGAACTATTTTTTCCTCAACATTAGCCATTTCGATAAAACCATCAGAACATCTCAAACACATTTATTCTTCATATCCTGTAGATATTCTTCATATAATGAACTACTGTTTCCCCGACCTCGCTACTAATAGGCATGGTAAGGGATAGTTCCAAGAGTTTTAAAGTATTTTTTTTTTTTTTTTTTTTGCAGGTTGCGGCACTGAGGAAATAGCTGGTGATTTGTAGATTCGTCATCATTCATAAAGTGACGTAAGAAGTCAATCGGCGATGAAGATGGTCCAATTTTTCTTGGCAGAAATTGTTCAGTGTGAAAAATTTAGATAGCGAAGCTTAATTAGTTGAATGGTACTTGTAAATAAATCTTGTATGAGGACCAACATCTTGCTACTAATAAAGGAAATACCTGGTACATGTAATTAAAGTATTAGATGTATTGTCTAAAATCAGAGTTAGCGTTATCACTTTACGTACATGTAAAAAGTATTTATTTTTGCCCTATATTAACTTTCTTGCCATGGTGACTTTTGATAATACTTTATTTACCCTGCAAAGGTCAATATTTAAATGTCTCAAGTGTTAAATTACTAAAATCTGTAAAGTTTTAAGTATGGTAGGCAGTGTAAACAGTGGTTGTTACCAGTAATTATAATTCAATTCTGGGGCCCCTCTAATATTTGAGAGGGGCTCCTTGGTGCTGCGTATTGGAAAGCGCTCGTATTAGCATTCTTGGTGATATTTAGCGCCCTCTGATTCTCCCGCACATTTGATGGTGCTACATAGCCTTCCCGGTTTGGTGCCTTCTTTTGATAATTACCTTACTTTCAGGTAGTACATTGACCTACATACAAGTAGGCAACATATACCTACCTTAATAGTAGGTACAATAGAAAAGTTACCTACTATTGGTGGCAACACTTGGCTTGCAATGCCAAGTGTTGTAACGCCTAGCTTGTAAGTGGGAGCTAAGTTTCAGGTCTGTGTCCGTCCTTTCCCCCCCCCCCCCTGTTACCTTGACCCCCTCCTTGTTGCCCCATGAATCTTCCCATTGTGATAATAAAGAGGTACACGAGCAAATTTGTATTGAAATCCCACAAATGAAGTTTTCATAGGGACGAGTAACAAAGTATCTATTTGAATAGGCAGAAATGACCTATTTAAATATGAAAATGTGCAAATTTGCAATAACAGCCCAACAAATGTGGCAGAATTTTCAAAACAGAAAAAGTACCTATTTGAATAGGTAGGACCTATTTGAATAGGTAGATTTGGTGTATGAGCAAATTTGCAACAGTCCAACAAATGAAGAATTTTCAAAACAGAAAAAGTACCTATTTGAATAGGTCAGACCTATTTGAATAGGTAGGACCTATTTGAATAGGTAGATTTGGTGTATAAGCAAATTTGCAAGCCCAACAAATGTGGAAGAATTTTCAAAACAGAAAAAGTGCTTATTTGAATAGGTCGGACCTATTTGAATAGGTAGGACCTATTTGAATAGGTAGATTTGGTGTATGAGCAAATTTGCAAGTCCAACAAATGAAGAATTTTCAAAACAGAAAAAGTACCTATTTGAATAGGTCGGACCTATTTGAATAGGTAGATTTGGTATATGGGCAAATTTACAACAGTCCAACAAATGTGGAAGAATTTTCAAAACAGAAAAAGTACCTATTTGAATAGGTAGGACCTATTTGAATAGGTAGATTTGGTGTATGAGCAAATTTGCAAGTCCAACAAATGAAGAATTTTCAAAACAGAAAAAGTACCTATTTGAATAGGTAGGTCCTACCTATTCAAATAGGTCCGACCTATTCAAATAGGTCCGACCTATTCAAATAGGCACTTTTTCTGTTTTGAAAATTCTTAAACATTTGTTGGACTTGCAAATTTGCTTATACACCAAATCTACCTATTCAAATAGGTCCTACCTATTCAAATAGGTCCTATTTGAATAGGTAGATTTGGTGTATAAGCAAATTTGCAAGTCCAACAAATGTTTAAGAATTTTCAAAACAGAAAAAGTGCCTATTTGAATAGGTCGGACCTATTTGAATAGGTCGGACCTATTTGAATAGGTAGGACCTATTTGAATAGGTAGATTTGGTATATGGGCAAATTTGCAACAGTCCAACAAGTGTAAGAATTTTCAAAACAGAAAAAGTACCTATTTGAATAGGTCGGACCTATTTGAATAGGTAGGACCTATTTGAATAGGTAGATTTGGTGTATAAGCAAATTTGCAAGTCCAACAAATGAAGAATTTTCAAAACAGAAAAAGTGCTTATTTGAATAGGTAGGACCTATTTGAATAGGTAGGACCTATTTGAATAGGTAGGACCTATTTGAATAGGTAGGACCTATTTGAATAGGTAGGACCTATTTGAATAGGTAGATTTGGTATATGGGCAAATTTGCAACAGTCCAACAAGTGTAAGAATTTTCAAAACAGAAAAAGTACCTATTTGAATAGGTAGGACCTATTTGAATAGGTAGGACCTATTTGAATAGGTAGATTTGGTATATGGGCAAATTTGCAACAGTCCAACAAATGTGTAAGAATTTTCAAAACAGAAAAAGTGCTTATTTGAATAGGTAGGACCTATTTGAATAGGTAGATTTGGTATATGGGCAAATTTACAACAGTCCAACAAATGTGTAAGAATTTTCAAAACAGAAAAAGTGCCTATTTGAATAGGTAGGACCTATTTGAATAGGTAGGACCTATTTGAATAGGTAGATTTAGTGTATGAGCAAATTTGCAACAGTCCAACAAATGTGGAAGAATTTTCAAAACAGAAAAAGTACCTATTTGAATAGGTAGGACCTATTTGAATAGGTAGATTTGGTGTATGAGCAAATTTGCAAGTCCAACAAATGTGAAGAATTTTCAAAACAGAAAAAGTGCCTATTTGAATAGGTCGGACCTATTTGAATAGGTCGGACCTATTTGAATAGGTCGGACCTATTTGAATAGGTAGGACCTATTTGAATAGGTAGGACCTATTTGAATAGGTAGGACCTATTTGAATAGGTAGATTTGGTGTATGAGCAAATTTGCAACAGTCCAACAAATGTGAAGAATTTTCAAAACAGAAAAAGTACCTATTTGAATAGGTCGGACCTATTTGAATAGGTCGGACCTATTTGAATAGGTAGGACCTATTTGAATAGGTAGATTTGGTATATGGGCAAATTTGCAACAGTCCAACAAATGTGTAAGAATTTTCAAAACAGAAAAAGTGCTTATTTGAATAGGTAGGACCTATTTGAATAGGTAGGACCTATTTGAATAGGTAGGACCTATTTGAATAGGTAGGACCTATTTGAATAGGTAGGACCTATTTGAATAGGTAGGACCTATTTGAATAGGTAGGACCTATTTGAATAGGTAGATTTGGTATATGGGCAAATTTGCAACAGTCCAACAAATGTGTAAGAATTTTCAAAACAGAAAAAGTGCTTATTTGAATAGGTAGGACCTATTTGAATAGGTAGATTTGGTATATGGGCAAATTTACAACAGTCCAACAAATGTGTAAGAATTTTCAAAACAGAAAAAGTGCCTATTTGAATAGGTAGGACCTATTTGAATAGGTAGGACCTATTTGAATAGGTAGATTTAGTGTATGAGCAAATTTGCAACAGTCCAACAAATGTGGAAGAATTTTCAAAACAGAAAAAGTACCTATTTGAATAGGTAGGACCTATTTGAATAGGTAGATTTGGTGTATGAGCAAATTTGCAAGTCCAACAAATGAAGAATTTTCAAAACAGAAAAAGTACCTATTTGAATAGGTAGGACCTATTTGAATAGGTAGATTTGGTGTATGAGCAAATTTGCAAGTCCAACAAATGTGAAGAATTTTCAAAACAGAAAAAGTGCCTATTTGAATAGGTCGGACCTATTTGAATAGGTCGGACCTATTTGAATAGGTAGGACCTATTTGAATAGGTAGGACCTATTTGAATAGGTAGATTTGGTGTATGAGCAAATTTGCAACAGTCCAACAAATGTGAAGAATTTTCAAAACAGAAAAAGTACCTATTTGAATAGGTCGGACCTATTTGAATAGGTAGGACCTATTTGAATAGGTAGGACCTATTTGAATAGGTAGATTTGGTATATGGGCAAATTTGCAACAGTCCAACAAATGTGTAAGAATTTTCAAAACAGAAAAAGTGCTTATTTGAATAGGTAGGACCTATTTGAATAGGTAGGACCTATTTGAATAGGTAGGACCTATTTGAATAGGTAGGACCTATTTGAATAGGTAGGACCTATTTGAATAGGTAGGACCTATTTGAATAGGTAGATTTGGTATATGGGCAAATTTACAACAGTCCAACAAATGTGTAAGAATTTTCAAAACAGAAAAAGTGCCTATTTGAATAGGTAGGACCTATTTGAATAGGTAGGACCTATTTGAATAGGTAGATTTAGTGTATGAGCAAATTTGCAACAGTCCAACAAATGTGGAAGAATTTTCAAAACAGAAAAAAGTGCCTATTTGAATAGGTAGAAATGACCTATTTGAATAGGTAGAAATGACCTATTTGAATAGGTGTATGTGCAATTTTGCAATAACAGCCCAACAAATGTGGAATTTTCGAAATAAAAATTTCCTATATGAATAGGCAGGACTTATTTAAATAGGTAGATTAGGTATATGGACAAATTTGCAATAACAGCCCAACGTGAAAGAATTTTCATAATAGAAGAATTACCTATTTGAATTGGTAGGCCTTATTTGAATAGGTAGAATAGGCATAGGTGCAAATTTGCAAAACCAATCCAACAAATGTTGAAGATTATTGATCTTCCACGATTAGATTATTAGTAAATTAAAAAGTACCTATATGAATAGGTAGAAAGTACTTATTTATGTAGGAATATTATACCTATTCATATATGTACATATAAAAATATGTACATATGTATTCAACCTATTTCAATTGGTATTTTTACATATGCAAACTAGTTACCGTCTATATCTGTGGGAAACTAATTATCTATAATTTGTACATATACCTATTACATATAATAAAGTAATTTCTACATATTCAAATAGGTACTTTCACTATTTTGAAAATTGTCTTCCACATTTATTGTACTATTATTGCGTATTTGTACATTCTTAAATAGTTACTACCTATGAAAGGCACACCTTTTATAGGTATACTTTTTAAATACGTATAATATCTACCTATAATATATATTATAGGCAGATAATATTTTATTAACTACCTAAACAAGTAGAATGTTCTACCTATTATAAGTAGACTAGGTACATGCAAAAAAATTATTAAATTCCAAAAAATGTAAGACAGTATCTAATTTTTTTAAGAATTTGTAGAAAGCCAAATATATGAAGACACAAAAGACACATGTCAGTAACTAGTGTGTAATAAGATTAGGTAAAAAGATACCTAATCGAATAGGTTGAAAATGACCCATTTGAATAGGTAAAAGTATACTTATCTGAATATATAGAATAGTACCTAATTTTTAATAAGTAGAAAAGGTGCATGTAGAGGACTAACAATTTTATTCTAATAGGTTGAAAAGTACACCCGGATAGAAAGGTACCTATCTGGATACAAAGGTACCTATCTAAATAGAAAGGTACCTATTTCAATAGGTAGGAAGGTAAGGGAAAAGCACCAAACCATTACGACTGCTTAGCACTGGAATTTAGGGTAGGAATGTTGGGGGGAGAAGGAATGGTGCCCAACCACTTGGACGGTCGGAGATTGAACGCCGACCTGCACTGCATGAAGCAAGATCGTCGCTCTACCGTCCAACCCAAGTGGTTGAACGTGAATAGGTAGGAAAGCATCTATTCGAAAGGGTCTATAATGCCTGAAAGGGTTTTAGAGAACCTGGCACTGTTGGCAACTATTCCAGTGCCTATATAATGGATCTTCCTCCCAACATGAAAAAATCTTGCACTCACATCATTGCTATTGTCACGACCCTTTAGACTAAATAATGTTCTTCTCCCCACAGTGTAAAGAACAAATAAAAATCTGCCATGCCAATAGGTGTCTAGGGGGTATAATTAATCAGTGTATAAAAACAGGAGAACAATATATTTTGTTAAGGGTGACAACTTAACAATTAAATAAATAGTATCTAGAAATATTTATCAGCATGTAATACTATAGAATGCAAGTAATTATTTGAGACCTGAACACTATCACCAGAATATGGAGTAAGTCATAAATACACCAAAATCGTCTATCCAGATGAATTAATATTTATATGGTCTTAAAATAACAAAAACCAAGAACTTTGCTTAAACACAACTGCACTCGACCGTAGCCGCCACTCGACTGCCCAGGACGTGGTCCGCAGGCCCAACCTCGACTAACCGTCTACCCAAACACCAATTAACGTTCGCATGAACATTGTGAACATTCTATTTACAAAGGTCAGCCCTAAACTCCAACATTATTAACTAAGAGTTGTAATTACTGGTCTCACATTCCTTTAAATATTACAGCTACCAAATATGGGAATAAATAAATATAAAACTATAGGCAATTGATATGCTAACAATCGCCCTGGCAATTCCCAAATATTGTCAACCGCCCACACGGCTAATTTCACGTGACATCCACCACCAAAACAACCTTACACACACTACCCAGATATATATATATATATATATTATATATATATATATATATATATATATATATATTATATATAATATATATATATATACACAAATCTTATACAACTGACAGCAATATTTACTTAGAGAAAACAAATATATAATACGAGGTTCGGGAGAATTGCCAGAATCTTAATAAGATTCGTGACATCCCTCCCGTCCCCTAAGAAAAAATGAAATGAACAGAAGGTTATTTCATTTTTTTTTTGTTCGGCTGCACGAGTATAACAGGTCATATAACATGAGAAATGCTTCAACAAAGTACAATGAAATGAAAACAAATTAACAATATACAAAATTTACAAATATCTTCTGAAGGAAGAACACTACATGTTATGGCACTGCAACAGGAAATCCCCTGGATAAGGCATCAGCAATAACATTTTGCCTCCCAGGAATATGACGAATTACAATATTGAATTCTTGCAGCAATTCTGACCATCTAAGTATTCTCTGGTTTTTACACTTCATAGAATTGGTAAATGTCAATGGATTATGGTCTGTATATATTATTACTTTATTTCCTGATAAATATGTCTCAAATTTCTTCACCGCAAGTATTAAACAGTGCTTTTTCAACTGCAGAGTAATTAAGTTGGGTCTTGTCAAATTTACGGGAGAAATAATAAACAGGATGTTCTAACTCATCCGGTCCTACTTTGAACAAAACAGCACCTGCTCCTACATCGGAAGCGTCTATGTGAAGAATAAAAGGTTTATCATACTGTGGACTCTCTTAACACAGGTGAAGTAGAGAGAATTCCTTTCAATTTCTGAAAAAGTTCTGACACTCCTGCGTCCACTTAAATTTTACCCGTTTCCTTAAGAGATTTGTTACGGGTGCAGCAACAATAGAAAAGTTTTTACAATACCTTCTATAATATGCGCACATTCCCATAAATCTTTGCACCGACTTATTTGTTAGGACGTACTCCACAATTGCCTGAATCTTGTCGTGCAATGGGACTATCCTTCCTTGTCCTACCTCATGCCCTAAATACACTAGTTCCTTTAACCCAACTACATTTCTTCATATTGACAGTCAAATTAGCAAGTTTTAACACAATAAACAATTTCCTTAAATTAGACACATGATCTACCCAAGTCTGACTGAAAATTACAATGTCATCCAGATGCCCTACAGTCTGGGACATCCCTTAACAAAGAATTCATTAATTTCTGAAACGTGGCTGGAGCATTCCTTAATCCAAAAGGCACGACATTAAACTCTTAAGCTCCATCAGGAGTGATAAAGGCTGTCACTTCCCTTGCAAAATCTGTAAGAGGTATCCGATGATATCCCTTAGATAGGTCCAACTTAGATACAAAGTTAGCCTGACCTATAGTATCTATACAATCTTCCAATAATGGTAAAGTGTAAACATCAACTACAGTTACCCGGTTGAGTTTTCTATAATCCACTACTAATCTCTACTTATTTTCTGATTTTGGCACTAACAGACATGACGAACTCGAGGAACGCTGACTGGGTCTGATGAATCCATGTCGAAGATGATAATCAACCTCCTCTTGGATGATACGACGTTTCACGGGTGTCACTCGATAAGGGCGCAGCCGAATTGGAGTCACATTTGTCAGGGTGATATCATGCGTAATGAGAGGAGTCTGAGTGGGGACCTCCCCAAACAAGCTAGAAGACGCCTGCAGAAGGTCCTGGAACTCCGTTCTCTCCTCATCCTGCAAATGACTATTCTTCCCCGGAACTACTGGAATTAGATAAACAAATATTACCATCTTCAGCAACACTACTCTTCAGGAATTACCTCCTCAGCCACACAACAAGCCACAATACTAGGCCCACAATAAGCCTTCCAGTTTACATGTACACTCATGGTCTGTCTTTTCTGCTTGGGATGGCAAACCTTGTAAGTCATTTCTCCAAGACGTTTTAATACTTGATATGGTCCTGCAAATTTGTTGGACATAGACGTACCCAAACGAGGCTTCAAGACCAATACCAAATCTCCTGGCTCAAAAACTCCGAGTTTGGCAAATAATCTCTGGTCATGCTTCTGCTTCATTACTTCTTGTTGTTCACCTAGATGTCGTAAGGCCAACTCCCTCGTTTTGGACAGCTTGCTCTTGACATCCGTCAGATAACGTTCACTCTGCCTGACTAACATCTAACAATTTCTCATATAACATCTTTAAAGGTCCTCTCACCTGATGTCCGAAAACCAGCTCGAATGGAGAACAGCCTAGTGCACTGTGCAGTCCGTCTCTGGCAGCAAACTCACCGGTCTCACTCTGGCACCGGTCTCACTCTCGTCATCCATGTCAGCTAAAAATGTATCTTCAAGGTCCACCTCCACCTCTGTGTGTCTGAAGGGGTCCTGACCTCGAGAACATCCACCTTGGTAGTAGCAGGACTTACCACATTCTGCTTAGCCATGGATCTGGTCACAACACAGGCTGGATAAATGACACCATCCGCATCTGGTTGAGCCAGTACTGCATCAGGTTTAGTATACATAACAGGAAAATCGGTCCCACTAAATTGACACTTTTCAAAATCATTATCTACAATGATTTCAATCCCAGGAATGGGCAACTGCTCACTGACTGCTACAGTGCAACCTGGTGTAATGAAAGAATTCAGGTTAACCTTAATTAAGGGTACACTCTCTATATGCCCTCCAAGTCCCTGCAATAACACTACCTCTCTAGTGTCTTCTGTGCTAACATCAGTAAGAACATGGCGAGAAATTAAAGACTGGGAAGCACCAGTGTCCCTTAACAATTGGACTGATTTCCAGGCTCCACTAGTACATAATAGGGTTCCCGAATGTAGGTATGGATCAAAATTAGTCATCCACTTGGGCTTGACTGGAGCAACATTGGCATTAATGGTTTGCAAACCCCTACTCATAATTAGACCCGTTGGTCTCAACTCTGGGTGCAAAACATAACATGAATTTACCACATGACCTTCTCCTGCAATGCGTGCAATATCTGCTAGTGGTCGGAACAGCCGAACCCACTGCAGGCTTAGGCACTACATTACTTGAGGTTGACAACCCTGGCTTTACAGGAGAAGGGTTAAGGGGAGTAGGTGAATTAGCTGGTCGAGTTTTGAAAACATTATGGTTAGGAGCATAATTAGTTTTAGCCTTAAAATGACACATTGGGGCTCTAAAAGGCCCTTTAGCGAGTAGTTCATGCTCATCAACTAGCTTGGCTAATTTGATAAGATCAGTGGTTTATTTTCAGCCATAAATAAAGCTAATTTCTCTGGTAGACATCCCACTACTTCTTCAGTTACTATGAGGTTTCTTAAAGTCTCAAACTCTAATATTAAGTGCTTTAATACAATTGTCAAAGTGGTTTAATTTTACTCTTACAAAATCAGAAACAGTCTGGTCATGTGCTCTTTTTAAACTTCTGAACTTCATTCTATGTGCCTCTGGGATCTGCTGGTAAGCATTCAAAATACTTTGCTGCACAAATTGAAAATCTAAAGAATTCTCAGCAGGCAAAGATGCAAATACCTCTTGGGCTTTACCCTTAAATTGTCCTTGTAATATGCTAACCCATTGATCGACAGGCCAGTTCATGCCGACTGCTAGTTTCTTAAAATGCAAGAAAAATATTTCTGTATCTTCATTAAACTTAGGTAATTCTACACGTTTGCTGTACTTAGAACTATTGGTACTCTCTGGATTATTACTAGTGTTACCTAGCCCTGCTGCAATTCTCTGCTGTTCTAACCGGTTATTATTTTCAGCCATACTCTGCTGAATTTCTAATTGTTTAGTCTGCTGCTCGGTTTGTTGCTCTGCTAGTCTTAACAGCCTCCAACTCTAGGCTGTTTGTCTGGTTCTGCAACTCCAATCTCTGCTTGTCTGCTTCTAACTTAGCCATTTCTAATTTCATCTCCAACTTGAAGATGGCCACCTTGTCACTTTACTTTTCTTCTAACTCTCCTAAACATTCTTCTTCAAGTCTCTCCTCCTCCACCAAGTGTGTGACAATCGTCCTTAACACTAGCTTTCAACATCTTACTGGGAATAGCTAGGTTCAATCGATCAGCCAGCAATAATAAACCAGACTTCGTCAAGTCTTTAATTTTACCGAAATTGGGCTGATCCACCATCGCAGCAACCTGATCCTCCATGGTAGGCTCAATAATCACAGCTTACACTTAAAACAAACTCTGCTTGGCCCCTGGCAGAAGCTGAACACTTACCTCAATCGTGAAGCGTTTAGAACTTTTCACAGGAGCTTAGTTTGAACAGTCCATTTCACAGGCCGGTTTAGGTGTCACTATATAATCACAGTACCTAGGTATAAGTAGTACTGTTAATTGAACAACTATTTCAGGGAGTTAAAGTATAATCTATCACCCTCCCGGACAGGTCCCCATGTGTCACGACCCTTTAGACTAAATGTTCTTCTCCCCACAGTGTAAAGAACAAATAAAAATCTGCCATGCCAATAGGTGTATAGGGGTATAATTAATCGCTGTATAAAAACGGGAGAATATATTTTGCTAAGGGTGACAACTTAACAATTAAATAAATAGTATCCAGAAATATTTATCAGCATGTAATACTATAGAATGCAAGTAATTATTTGTTGACCTGAGCTCTATCACCAGAATATGGAGTAAGTCATAAATACACTAAAATCGTCTATCCAGATGAATTAATATGTATATGGGCTTAAAATAACAAAACCCAAGAACTTAGCTTAAACACAACTGCACTTGACCGTAGCCGCCACTCTACTGCCCAGGACGTGGTCCGCAGGCCCAACGTCGACTAACCGTCTACCCAAACACCAATTAACGTTCGCATGAACATTGTGAACATTTTATTTACAAAGGTCAGCCCTAAACTCCAACATTAACTAAGAGTTGTAATTACTGGTCTCACATTCCTTGAAATATTACGGCTACCAAATATGGGAATAAATAAATATAAAACTATAGGCAATTGATATGCTAACAATCGCCCTGGCCATTCCCAAATATTGTCAACCGCCCACACGGCTAATTTCACGTGACATCCACCACCAAAACAACCTTACACACACTACCCAGCTATCTATGTTATATATATATAATGTATATATATCTATATACACAAATCTTATACAACTGACAGCAATATTTACTTAAGAGAAAACAATAATATAATACGAGGTTCGGGAGAATTGGCAGAATCGTAATAAGATTCGTGACAGCTATCACTCCACTAATTTTGTGGTGGAGGGATTAGTACCACTTGGAGTGATTCAAGTGCCACTTTGAGAGTCACCAGGGTAGTCCTCGCCCCCTTGTTACCTGTAGAGGTACACCCATCAGTCCACCTGCTATATACATGCTGCAGGTACACGTGTGTTAAAAATCAAGTTGTTCAGAGGCCCCCAAGCATCTCTTGCTGCCAATTAACAACTTTTCAACTTTTATAATATCAAGTCCTTATGAATTTTCTCATCGTTAGCAACTTGGCTAAAGTCTTTACGATATATGCATGTCAAAATCAGTACCATAATGTGTTTAAACTATTTAAACTAAGTCATTGTGTATCTCAAGGTATCTTAATTCATTTGAAAGTGTACATGTGCATTCGTTCATATACTCGCCTAATTGTGCTTGCTGGGGTTGAGCCCTGGGGCCGGATTCAGGAAGGTACTTACGAAGGTTTTTCCTCTTAGCTAAGAGCGTTTTCCGTCTTAGCGCCTTCGTGGCGGCTACGTCCGTATTCAATTAACTACCTTAAGTGGACAAACCTTCGTAAGTTCATTCCGGGATTTAAGTGGGGTTTCGACCACTTGTAGCTTTACGTAAACTAGATATAAGTCATTTTTTCTCTACTACATAACACTGGGATCGATTTATGATATTGGAACATGACCAAAATATTATAGCTGGTGAATCTAGTGGAGAGTAATCCTTCGTGTTAGTTATATATGCATTCTCTGCTTGAAACTTGAAGTAAATATGTGTTTGATGATAGTAGAATTAGTTTTATAATAGCAAGATATTATACCAGTAGTTATTAAGTAAATAAACACTGGTGAACATGAAATATGAGAGAAGGTGATGAGCCCTGCCTGATGGGATCATTTACTATCACCAAATGCCCCTGTTCACCTAGTAGTAAGGGTGTACCTTAGCTATGCATACCCATTTCTAATTTATTTAGTTTGGTTTTATTTTGAAATTAAATCTGGGTGAGACATAAAATAAAAATATGCTGCACAAATGATGTTAGGTAAGGAAATGGGTAAAAATGTCAAAAACTTTATTCATTGAATACTTAAAGCTATAATTATGACTATATAGATTATTAGAAAAGAGAGAGGGAAGTAGGGGTCCAGGGGTCCTGTTATACAATTTGGGTGTGGGACAAGTAATTATCAAAAGAAGGCACCATGCCGGGAAGGCTATGTAGCAGTAAGGCAGTGAGGTGAGGCAGCTACTTATTTGAGAAATGCTTATTTTATTTACCTTATAAGCTGAGGCAACTTATTTTATTTGAGGAATACTCAGCTGATTCCTCTACATTTAGCATGGAACAAATTTGTGTCCCAAGACCTCTTCCTTTTACTCAATTTGGCTGTGTGTAACCAAACTAGAAGTGCTTTACAAATCAAGGGACCCAGAATGTGGAATGACCTCCCGAATCATGTCAAAGGCTGTACCTCTCTCAACCAGTTTAAGAGTTAAACCAAGTACTGCCTAATTAACTCCATGTAACCTAACTTACCTCCTAAATGTCAACCCATGTCTTGCTATTTTTTAAACAACGCTGTTCACCAACATGTGCAATTGCTGATTTATGCTATGTTAACCCCCTTTTTGTATTTTTTATTCCTTCTTTCAACACAATTTATACCTAATCCCGATTACTATTAAGTTTTAGTCTGTTTTTTTCCCCCCACACCTTGCCCGAAATGCTATGAGTATTAGTGGCTTTAGGTATTGTATGTACTAGCTCTGTCTATAAATCCAACATTATGTTTGTAAATCAACTGTATGCACTTTTCCTGAATAAAATGTATTTATTATTTATTTTTTAATCAGTAAGTATTAAAAAAGGCACCAAGCTGGGAAGGCTATGTAGCACCATTGTGTGTAACAATAAACCAAATTTTTTTTACCAAATAATGCAGCTGTATGGAAAACAAATCCTGTCAGCTGTAAAAATATTGATGCAGTTATTTAAATGAAAAATATAATGAAAGAAATATTACTGGTTTATTTTTATCCTATCTTTTTGTACTGTACAGTATATCCAAGGAAGTGAAAAATTGAGACATAATGCACAATTTAATGAATGATTAGCATGGATTAGCAGTTCAAAAGAAATATGACTTGTATTACATATCAACATGAGATCTTAATGATCCATGGTCAACATGATTTAATAAGGATAATACAGTATTGTATTTGTAATAATACAAACTATAATTTAAAATCTTTATTACTGATTTTTTTTATTAAGAAATAGCCAAAAAATAGCCAAAAATAGTCAAATAGCCAAAAATCCCAAAACAAATGTAATGCTTTATAAAGAATTCAGGCGCGATAGTTACTAGGCAGGAGACACTGGTAAACTGAGGTGTGATCACCATGCCACCACGCGCTAGGTCAGCCCATACGCATATCAACAAACTCATTTCCCGAGGCAAAGTTTGTAACCGGATTCAAATTTTTCGAAGAAATTAGGCTCGTAACCCGAAAAGTTCATAAATATTCATTCGTAAGCCGAGGTGACACTATATATAACTAAAAAATTAAAATTTTGTAGATACACTGTGCTGTATTGATGGATACATTCCACAACAAGTGTTTAATTGTGAGGAGACATAGCTATTCTGGAAAAAATTGCCGAAGAGGACATACATTACCCAAGAGGAGACGTCACTGCCCGGACACAAGCTAACTTGGGCTAACTTGTGTCAGGATAGGCTAACTCTTGTGCTGTGTGGCGATTCGAAAATTAAACCCTTGCTCGTGTATCATTCCGAAAATCCAAGAGTTTTAAAAAATATATAACGTGCAGAAAAACTGTGATGTGGAGTGGTTTGCCCTGCCATCAAAAAATATCTGCAAGAGAAAAGTTTGACACTCAAGGTCCTGCTTCTCGACAATGCTCCTGCTCATCCTCCAGACTTGGAGGATGCATTGTTGGGGCCACTTTTTTTTTTTTTAGGGATATTCCTACATGAGCCCTGAGTTTCTGGCTAATGTACCAATGACATAAAGGAGGAGTTTTCAACCTACCTTGTGTTAGGTGTGCAGAGGTCAATGGTTGAACATAATGTCAGGAGCAAAGGGGGGCGTTTGCCTCTTCGAACACAATTGCGACCATCTTCATCTCTTCGAACTATCCTAAATGCTCTCTTCACCTGTCTGACCAAATTGGGTGTCCAGACCACCTTTGAATCTGAAATTGTAAAATTAATAGCAATTTCAGAATATTCAGTCCATTTATACTAACAAAATTATACATACAGTACTGTAATTGAAATTTTACAGAATGATAAAGGCAATTTAGCAACTTTGTTAAAATGCTCATGGGGGAAATACATGAAAATAGGTTAATATTGTTTGTAAGGTTGATGGGAAATGTTTATTACTTTTATGATTTAAAAGATGTATAGCCCTGATACTCCATCCTGGGTGCATTCCACCAGGTAATGACCACAGCAAAAGTTTTCCACGAGACTCTATTGTCACACAAACTTTTCACATTTTCAAACTTGATTCATCTTTTCCCCCCTCGTTCCAGGGGTTTTCTTTAAAAGGTCTTCATGCAAATGCCTTGGTTTCTCACAAATGATGGCCTCTGAAATGCTATCACCTGCTAACTCCTTGTTGTGTATCCAAATTAATAAAAACTTTTTAACATCCTCAAGTGTTTGTGTTCTTTGTTTCGGGATTGTTGATATGCCTTTTGCCACTTTAATGCTCATAATGTCCTTTTTCTTAGCAAGTACAGTGCATATTGTTGACATAGATTTCTTGTACTGCCTAGCTAGTTCAACAACCTGTGCACCATTTTGATGTTTATGAATGCTCTCTTGTTTTTCCTCTATGGTCATTCTCACATGTGTTTTCTTGGCTTGAACCTTACCACTGGCTTTCTTGGGACTCATGGCAAGATATATCATAACAAATTTTATGTTCAAATAGCCAAAAATCCCAAAACAAATGTAATGCTTTACAAAGAATTCAGGCGCGATACTTACTAGGCAGGAGACACTGGTAAACTGAGGCGCGATCACCATGCCACCACGCGCTAGGTCAGCCCATACGTATATCAACAAACTCCTTTCCCGAGGCAAAGTTTGTAACCCGATTCAAATTTTTCGAAGAAATTAGGCTCGTAACCCGAAAAGTTCATAAATATTCATTCGTAAGCCGAGGTGTCACTATATATAACTAAAAAATTAAACTCAGGATTACTTTCAACCCCCACCCCTTTTGCTCTACTCCATCGCCACCTACCTTCACCCCTCTCTATGATGTACTCTTCCATAGACACCTACCTTTGCCCCCCTCCTCCCCTCTACTCCTCCATCATCACCTACCTTCACACCCCCTCCCTTCTCCTCCTCCATCGTCACCTTCCTTTCACCCTCCTCTATGATGTACTCTTCCATAGACACCTACGTTCACTGCATATAATGCTCCCCTCTACTCCTCCATCGTCACCTACTTTCACCCCCACCTCCGCTCTACTCCTCCAGGGTCGCAGACAATTTCACGAGCGTGAGAACTACGAGTTCTCTAACCTCTCTCACACTCCTACTCTCTCACCAGTGAGGGGGAGGGAAAGAGGGAGGAAATGAAGGAAGAAAGGTGGGGGAGAGAGAATAGGCAGGGGGAAGGAGGGCCTAGATACATTTCTTCCACACAGATAGGTAGACTGAGGGAGAGCTGCTTGCCAAGAGCCCTATCAGACAGGCTTCCTATTCCTCAACCCTCCCTAATATGCCACATCCTGGTCAGGACAACTTTGCACGATTGTTATTCTTGGTGTGACTCGAGAACTGACCTCGAGGCGGGGCATGGGCATGGATTATCTCCCTGGGGCACGCACCTCCCTGCCCCAGCTCTCTCTCTCTCTCACATAATCTATCAAGGGTCTAACATGAGGTCATTGTGCCTACCAGAAGGTGTCCAAGGCTGGCCACCTGTCTGGACCATTCAAATGTATAAACACGTAATTAGTCTATTAAAATTATATATAGTGCTACAATTATAAATTAATTTGTTCATGGTCATTCGTTTATCAGTATTTTAATATGAGGCATATATACGCATGTATGTATACGTTGACGTACACATATATGATTATGTGTATGGAATGATTATGATTATGTGTAATCATATATGATTATATCTAATGGAATGCATTAGTAAGTGATGTGGTGGAGGCTGACTCCATACACAGGTTCAAGTGTAGATATGATAGAGCCCAATAGGCTCAGAAACACTGTCGAGGGTAATTGAAAAATTAACTCTCCAAAATTAATTTTTTACATTTTTATTCTTGGTCTGACCCCTGGAAGCGTTTCGCAAGGCTTCTTACATTTTCAAAGACTTGGTTTACACATAACATGCATCTATGTATGTTATGTGTATTTATCAATTATCAACAAAAAGCATGATGTATGTTATATGTAAACCAAGACTTTGAAAATGTAAGAAGCCTTACGAAACGCTTCCAGGCATCAGACCAAAAATAAATTGTAAAAAATGAATTTTGGAGAGTTAATTTTTCAATTGCCCTCGACAGTAAAGAGAAACTTAAGAAATATTGAGAAGATTTGTGTTAGAATTATTAATCTTACCCTTTCGGTCATATTCAACAACACACATTTTATATATATTATATATATATTATATATATATATATATATATATATATATATATATATATATATATATATATATATATATATATATATATATATATATATATATATATGTGTGTGTGTGTGTGTGTGTGTGTACTCACCTAGTTGTGCTTGCGGGGGTTGAGCTCTTGCTCTTTGGTCAATCAGTAGTAATACTGAATATTACCATATATGTGATATCATTTATGTATAGTAATACAATGTGCATGTGTGTATATATACACACCCGATACACCAAGGATATATGTGTAGGGTAGGGAGGTGTATGAACCAATCCAGCAGGTGAGATGTGGCACCATCTAAGTCACTAGTATCTCAACAGAGCCCAGTGGCCTGAGAGTGTCAGCTCCCCGCGACCACAGTAAGTTCAGTAGAACTTCGGTTTCGACTCTTTTTAACCCTGTCGTAGCTCAATCGATTAAGGCAGTGTCTGGGATGCTCCCGGACGCAGGTTCGAATCCTCGTCATGGCCCTTGTGGATTTGTTACACTGGTCTCCTCCATCATAGCTTCATACCTCTCAGGTGCTCTCTCTCTCTCTCTCTCTCTCTCTCTCTCTCTCTCACGTGTGCACACCTGACTTCTGGCAGGTGGTACAACTTCTCATCTACCGGTAGTAGTGGTCAAGGGGGGGGGGAATGAAACGTCAAGGATCAATATGTAACATTTTTACTTTCTTAACATGTGAACAAGGACAACAGTTGACATGAAGCATGTTAGGTCATGGAGGTCACACCCTAGAGTCTGACCTGGAACGGCACACCCCCACCTGGCGGTCCAGAGACCAAATATGTTAACTACCTTAGGACAACAGAGCTCAACGAAGAAATATAAAGTCAAATATTTTAACTTGGTACAAACACATCTCAATTGGAAAGTCTTAGGGGCCAAACTTAACCTGACATGGGACATTTCAGGTCAGTTTGGTAGACCCAAAATACCAAAGTCATTACCTTGATGTGGAACACTGCAGCCCGTTTGGAAGGTCAAACGAGGTCAGTTATACACTTAAAATAGCAATTAATCTTTCAAGAGGTCAGAGGTACATTTTGGCTGTTCTCAACGCCAGAGTTCCATTGGCACTTGAGACACCACAACAAAGACTTGGATATACCGCCCCTTACCTTAAGTATATATTCTCATCACCTTAGCTCACCACCTCCTTCCTTATACAATTCATCCATTATTGCTTCCCCCCTTACTTCTGATTCAATACCTCCTTACTCCCAGGAGAGGTGTGGCGGACCCCTTCACCCTTTACCCCCAAGAGGGGGGTGTGACGGAGCCCTTCACCCCTTACCTCCAAGAGGGGTGTGTGACGGAGCCCTTCACCCCTTACCTCCAAGAGGGGTGTGGCGGAGCCCTGACTGACAGAGGAACCTCTACATTCGATACGAAATGATTACACTTGTTTACAACAGTCCTAGATATACTCACTTATGATAAGTTTATGTAAATATGTGAAATATAATGTTGGCAATATATTAACGTAAGGTGATATGTGAGATACAAAGGGCCGGAACAGACACGCCCACTCGACACCCGCGGAGATACTATGTACAAGGTCAGGGTGACTGAGGCTGAGGTGGAGGGCCGGAGCGTGAGGACTCTTGTCTACCTCACACAGGTAGCTACTGCTGGATGCTCCCTCTCTCTCTCTCACACACGCACACACACACACACACACACACACACACACACACACACACATTATATATATATATATATATATATATATATATATATATATATATATATATATATATATATAAATAAACGCCTCTGAAATCGACAATAAAGAGACAATCAAGGTAATATTAACACAAAAGAAAAGGAGGAGGGAGGAAAATCTGAGAAAGAGAGAGAGAGAGAGAGAGAGAGAGAGAGAGAGAGAGAGAGAGAGAGAGAGAGAGAGAGAGAGAGAGAGAGAGAGAGAGAGAGAGAGAGAGAGAGAGAGGGAGAGAGAGGGAGAGAGAGAGAGAGAGAGATATTCTAGTTACATGGCACAAGGAGATGGAGAAATAACTCTAAGAACAAGGAGAAAGTTTTGACACTGTATAAGATAAAAGGAGAGCAACACTGCAGCATTCTTGAGGTATTTCCTGCCACCTTAACATTACACAATCGATGCTAGTCTAGTTGCTGAAGAAACAGTGGAGAGAGAACTTCCCACTTATGGAGCTCAAGGCCCACCTGCACTCTGAAGAAGTGAAGGTCTTTACACCCAAGCACAGTCATCATCCATGTATATTTAGCAGGTCCCCACTGCTCTCCAGTCACCTACGTGGGTAGCTTAGGTGCGCGTTTATCAAGGGAGTCTTCCACCAACTCCATTAAGGCCAGAAGTGCGATTCTTCAACACATTATTAGTCCTTAAGCTCCAGAAAACTGGCGGCTGTAAGAGACATTACAGGACCGTCGTTCGCATCATTTACGCAGTATAAGGTAAAGTTCACCAGCACTTACAGATACCAGCTAACTTACACAACTTTGTTTACAACTCTCGTGTATAATTACAGGTCTTCACTCCTACACACAGGAGACTTTACACGTTAATTATAGAAGATCAGTTGCTTACAACTTAAGTTGTTTAATTACAAGTGTTCCTCCCTTACTCACAACACATACAAGTTCTCAAAGGTTTACAGTTAATTATATGAGATTGGATTCTACTACCCAGGTGTCTAATTACAGGTGTTGGCATAGAGTCACACATGCAGGTGAGGGACCTCTTGACATGTAGACAGGACCGGCTAGAGCCCTGCAGGGCGGTGTGGCCAACACCACATATGCTGGAAGCAAGGAAGGCATCACACTCACACAACTCAAGTGTGTAGACGGACACTTGACTATCGAATAAGGCAAGGCTTGCCCATCTGAGGTGTATTGTGTCCGGGGACACACCACAGGGCAGGAGAGGTGAGGCTGTAGAGGAGAGGTGAGGGGAGAGTGGAGAGAGGTGAGGTGAGGAGAGAGAGGTGAGGGGGAGAGTGAAGGAAAACAAAGAGCTGCGCATTCTAACCTTACATGAGGAAATGAGCCGAGTGGTTGTGAACTTGTACTCTACCTCTGTGTTGGTCTTAAACATCGCTGATTGCTTATATTCTATTACAGTTCACTCTAAAGAATGGAATTTTTGTTCACAATTATAATTGTGTTTAACTAAACAATGTAGGATTCGAACCTAGGCGGAACCGGTGTCTACGGTGAATTAGACCAGGCCTTATTGCTTGGCGTTTGATTAAAATCGTAAGAGTGGTGGAGATGCACTAAGTTTGTGTCTTAGATGAGATGAGGTACTCAAGGAGACCTTACAGGGTAGGGTGGGTAGGGAATGGTTCGGTGTTGACCTATCCAACTCTGGAGGGTTATTAAGGCCTCCACATTACCTTACTGACCAACCAGCATGTATACTTTAATCCTCAACTGAGTCCATAAGTAAAGTCAATTCTTAGTTTATATTCACCGAGCAGCGGGGTATATCTATATCTCTGTGTGTATATTCCTAGGGTAGGTAATACGTACACATTGTATGGGATACGTACACAAACTTCGATCACTGCACATTCACACAAAGGGAGTAAAGTAACCTCTCCCAGTATTCCCTCATCATAAGTGCCACACCATACTGATTGCCATTAGTGCCTAAGTGAGCAAGTTTCATGTGATCTCACATCCATAAGTCAAGGGGAAAATAATAGCTCCAAGTCCACTATAACCAAAAAACCAGCGTTAAATGTAATGAAACGCCATTTTCTGGGCGAGACCCGTCGGCTCACCAGAGGTATCCGGGCTGATATGTATATATTAGCTTTCTGGCATCAGTCAACGAGCATGGAGTTCTTGCCTACCGGGGACCACAAGCCAGAACCTGGCCCCCTTAGAGAGGCACGAGGACCAATGACCTATAGAAACCCCCGTGTGGTTGGGAGCATTCTGTGTCTGCCATCGACTGGGTCAGGTACCCAGAAAGGTAGGCACCTTAAAACAAACCCCTGTTCTGGTGAAAATATTGCTACCGAAAGCCGAACGAGTGGACAGAACCCCCAAAATGAAAACTAGCAACTAGCAGGACGTCCTCACATTGCTACGCCGCTATCTGCACACCCCCTTCCCCCTCCCCGGAAGGGGGGGGAAGGGGGAGTCTCAGACCCTCGCACCGGCGATCCACCCTTCAGTTCTTAGGCTGGATGTCAAAAACATGCGAAAAACACTGTCGATTGGAAGGGAGGGAGGGAGGGAGAGATTACATTCAACACTCAACATTACATTCAACGCTGGTTTTCTGGGGGGAGCCCCATCGGCTTCCTGGAGCTAACTACCCAAAGACAAGGAAAAAACAGGGACTTACCCATGGAGCGGTCGGTCCTCACTCCTCAATGCAAAGTCGAGACAACTGGCTGCAACTGCCGACCCAATGTAACGCAGGTCCTACGAGGTCCAGGAACATTGACAGGGTAGCGAGCGGCCAGGACCCTGTTCGACCTTCAAAATCCCCGTGTTCGAATGTCAACCCAAGACATGTTGCCAAAGATGGCAGTCAAAGCAGCAAACTTATGAACTTAGTGGACACGAGCAAAAACCGCAGGTTGGCAAGACTTAATAACCCTGCAGACGACCTGGAAGACCTGTGCCCAGGAATAGGGAAGAAGGGAAACCAGGTCAACCCAAAGTGCATCCCTGGCCACTGAAGCAGTGGCGTGCAAATAACGGCACAGAGCCGCAACCAGACAGCACATGATGCACCCACGGCCTGACCAACCAAGCATCAACAATCCAAGGAACCCTCCGGAAAGCAGCAGAATCATTCTTCACCAGAAAAGAAGGAGACGACTGCAACCGAACAAACTAACCACCAGGATCAAAAGAGCAGAATCCCCTGTGCCGGAGGAGAGCATGAAGCTCCCAGACCCGACCAATGCCAACAGGAAAAGAGCTTTAGAAAACCAAAGGGGGCCACAACAAACCGAGGAGAAGAGAGAAATGAGAACTCCCGCTCCAAAAATCAGGACGGCTCAGGCGGCGCATGAGCAGGCCGGAGGTGAAACAATGTACAACATAGCTTGCGGAACGGAGCAGAAGTAACATCACTACCGAATGCAAGCTGAAGTGGCTCTACCAGCTCCACACAATACGAGGCGACAGTATTTGGCATAAGATGGAACATAACATTTCCTGGAACAACCACGAAAGGAAGGACAAAACAACCCTATGAGAGACCAAAGTGCACCTATGCAGTGATAGAAAAAAACCTGTAGGACTGCCAGGAAACTTCATACTGCTGCTGAGACGAAGCACGCAGGTGGGAGAACAATAACGAAGCCACCTGCGCCCCCATACAAGTGATGATAGACCCAAGGCAGAAACTCCAGGCGCAAAGACTCCAGGAATAGACCGAACCAGTCTTGTACCGGGCTGGACCAATCTGCAGAAAGAGGCGGAGCCGCGAGAAGACCACCAGGTTCAAACACCAAGCAAGCAGTGCCTGAAACCAAGGCTGGGCCGGCCACCAAGGAACCAGAAGGACAACTCTACCCTAGTAAGTCTCCAAGCGAGCTATGATCTGGAACAACAGCTGAACCAGGGGAAAGAGGTACAGGTAACCCCACCTTGCCCAGTCCAGCCTGAAGGCATCGACCTCGAAGGCCTGGCAGTCGGGGAAGGGCGCCACATATACCGGAAGATGCTTAAACCACGCCAACGCGAAGAGGTCCACTTTCGGAGGCCCGAGCATCCAGCAGAGCCAACTGAACGAGTCGGCGTCGACTGTCCACTTTGTGGAAATGGGAATGAAGTGGAACAGGCTGTCTACCAGGACATTGGACACCACCTGAACGTGAACTGCCAGGAGAACCAAACCCTGAGAACTCAATAGGCGAGTCACCCTGAAGTGACCAGCCCCAAAGAGCCAAGGGACCACATCGAACCCCCACTGTTCAGGCAATGAACCACCGGGAAACACTCCGAATAGAGCCGGATCATCGATCCGTGAGCGACCCAAATCCTCTGGAGTGACATCCACACAGTCGCGAACTCCCGCACTGTGCTGTGGGCTCGACGGAAGGACGGCCCCTTTTCAAGCTGGAGAAATTGCTGACCTGGAGAGCGTGCAGAGATCCATTACTGCTAGAATCCACTCAGTACAACATCTAAACTATTGGAACCGACTAAAGAGTCTAAATCTGTATTCTCTTGAGCGTAGGTGGGAGAGATATATAATAATTTACACATGGAAAATAGTAGAGGGGCTGGTCCCAAACCTGCACACAGAAATAACATCACATGAGACCAGAAGGCAAGGCAGGATGTGCAGAATACCCGCATTGAAAAGCAGAGGTGCAACAGGTACTCTGAGAGAGAACTCTAAAAGCAGAGGTGCAACAGGCACTCTGAGAGAGAACTCTAAAAGCAGAGGTGAAACAGGCACTCTGAGAGAGAACTCTAAAAGCAGAGGTGCAACAGGTACTCTGAGAGAGAACTCTATCAACATCAGAGGTCCGAGACTGTTCAACATGCTTCCATTACACATAAGGGGCATAACTGGGCACCCCTCCCAGTGTTCAAATGAGAACTTGATAAACACCTCCAAAGGATACCTGATTAACCAGGCTGTGACTCATACGTCAGGCTGCGAGCACCTACGTCCAACAGCCTGGTTGACCAGTCTAGCAACGAGGAGGCCTGGTCGACAACCAGGTCGCAGGGTTGGTAAGCCCCGAAATCACCTCAAGGTAACCTCAAGGTAAAGGACCCCACCGAGCCTGGCCGGCTTAGTGAGCACTGGTCACAAAGCCCTAGCAAAGAGAGAACGCGTCAGTAAACATATTGAGCAAGGGCTCGGATAGGCGCCAAGGCACTGAACCCCAATGAGAAAGCCGACGACGCAGCAACCGACGCAAAGCCCCCGGAGGCCGAACCAAGCAGTTGCGAGAGAGGCGGAAGGGACGTCCCCGAAGGAACCAGAACAGCCGACGAAGCAACACCAGACCTGGCGATTAGACCATCATGGCAAAGTTCAAGCTCCCGCACAAACCCTCAAGCAGCCGCCGTGTGACCTGGGAGCCTCTCAGAAACAGACGAAGGCGGGAACGCAGGTGAAGCAGAGCCGCCGGAGGAAGAGACAAGGAAGCGGTCCGAGCATCTCATACAAGACCCAGTCAAGACCGAATCTGAGAGAGAATCAGATGAGACTTCTGCCAGTTCACCAAGAACCCAAACCCGGCGAGCTGGGAAAGAACCAAATCCCTGGCGAGCATACATGCGGACTGGCTGGAAGCCTAAACCAGCCAGTTGTCGAGGTAGGCCAGAACCCAAACACCTATCAGACACAAGCAGGCCACCACTACTCGAGTAAGGTGTGTGAAAACGCGAGGTGCCAGATTCAAGCTGAATGGAAGGCAACGAAAGCAGTAACCCTGATGCTCTACAATAATACCAAGCCAGTCCTTGAACCTCGGATGAATTGGGACGTGCCAATACGCATCATTGAGGTCCAGGGACACCATCCAAGCGTTTGACTCCAACAGAAGATGGACCTGAGACAGTAGTCATCCGAAAGGAGGGGGCAATAAACCCACGGGTTCAGACAGGACAAGTCCAAAATGAACCGGAGGTCCGTGCAGTCCCGTTTTGGGACTGGAAACAGACGAGGTCATTTCGACCATGCTCAAGTGAACCCACTCCAAGATGACTTGACAGAGCGCAGGAGAAGAGGCCTGCCACGCCAGCCCTGAACCCCCCCAGGAGGAGGAGGAGCCACCCAATGCCACTGCAGGCCACACGAATGACCCGAAAGTCCCACGAAACGTGGGACCAGGCGTGATCAAACAGAGTGAGCCTCCCCCCCACCACCCTGTCAGTGGGACGAAACACGAAAGGGCTGATGCACCTTACGAGCACCTAAACGGCGCACAGGGCGATCCCCACGCCAAACAGAAGCAGACAGCACTGAATGCTGCACTGGTGCTGAATCTGGCACCATTGGCCTACCATGATGGGAAGAACCCCAAGCCCTGGCACGACCCCGCCAGGAAGGTGCCCCCCCCCCATGTGCCTCCCGGAGGACTAACAAATCGGACATAGGATGGCTACTAGCCGAAGCTGCCTGCTGATACTGCACAACTGCAGATTCCATAAACAGCAACGAACAAAAATGCGAAGACAGTCTAAGAGCCAGGGCCCAAGCAGATTCCAAGGAAGAAGAGAGCACCGCCTGCGAACACGCAAGTCGAGAAGCAAAAAATCATGAAACCACAGGGGTGGCACAAACAGCTTCATCAATGCAGACAATGCACGTGCCGCTGAGGGCAACGCACCAGACCCAGAGGCGGCCCAAGCTCCTACATATCCACCTCAAGCCAGTCCGAGGACAGCTCAAGGAGGGAGAAGAAACGCAGGGCCGAAGTCAGCAGGCCACGCATATGCAAATCCTCCGCGACCAATGCAGCCAAAAGGGAAGGAACCTGCACATGAAGCTGCATCACACCAGTATCTCGCAGAAGGGCAGGGGCGAACAAACATGCATTGAGATGCTCAAATTCCCCCCTCCCCAAGAAAACCTGCAATGCTATCTGAGCCTCCCCACTGAAGCGTGTGGATCGACAAAATGTATGGTATGTAAGCACGGTCTCGTGCATACAAACAAAAGAGAGGGCAGTCTGATAACCAGGACGACTCCAGAACTTCATAACGAACCCAGTAATGACATGAAGATCCATACATGAAGGAATGTAGAGCCATTACAAAAGCATAATCTGGGTTGCGCAGGAGGTAAGCCGCAACGGCTTCCCACACCACATGGGATGGGATGCGAGAAGCTGAAAACCTCCGGAAAGACGGAACTGAAGAACTGACGGGGTCTCAGAACCGAACCTGGGAAGGGGTAGACGCCAAATCCAATTCGTACGAGGAGGGAGTATAAGAGAACCCCACTCCTTGCAACAGCAAGCCCTGCTCCAAGGGTACAAAAACTCAGGCGGGGTCCAACGAGGTTCAAGGCCCCCAAGTCAATCCCTCCCCTGCCCTGGGAACCTCTCCCTGAAGACCCGGGGCCGAACTGTCCTCCAAATTCCATCCCCCCCCTGCCTCTAAAGAAGGAGCCGCTGAAAAAGCAGAAACGAGGAAGGCCCACTGGTCAGACCCAGATGCTCTGGCTGGAGGATCAGGCTCGAATGCCTCTGCCGCCACCCCTGGAAGGGGAGATCCCCCGAGACCGCCTGAGTCTCAACACCAACTAAACTTTTCCCCGACTCTGATACCCTCAGATGTTTTGGAGCCGGAAGCAAGGGGGAAAAGAACTGGATGAACAACCGAAGGGGAAGGACGAGGGGTGGACGGAACCAAAGTCAAAGCGACTCCCACTCCCAAGTCCGGCTCCCTGTAACCAAAACGGGGCAGCCTCAGGGCATCCGGGAAAACAACCAATCTATCGCATTGTAGCAACCTAAACCTAGAATGCAACGCCTCAGCTACCTGCACCCGCATATCATGATCAGTAGCCTGGGTAAACGGGAGAACGTACAAATAACAAACGTTGCACGACTCCGGGTCAAAAGAATCGCCAACCCTACAGGCAGCATGGCAGAGGCACAACTGGTAACTGCCTCCTGAGACAAGGGGACATAGCAGCCATGAACCTCGCACAAAGCAAGAGGGGACTCGAGGGTCACATCCATCGGACCATGGAGGCCTCGCTGTTATCTGGGTACTAAGGGCCTGAGCCCTTAGCCTTGGTAACACGCTAAGGGAAGCCCGGAAGCACCCCAAAACTACCAAGGAATCTGCTAAAAGCTGCACCCTCAGGACGTGTACACTTGCAGGGGTGTAGCGGAGGACCACCCAGAACAACAGGGTATGACCAACCAAAAGGCAGACCCTCCACCAGGCAACAAAAACAGAAAAAAGGAAAACCCTGCAAGAGGACAACGTGTCCAGGCGGAACAGAGCCGGCCACTATGAGAGGTAAAGGCTAGCTGCGCTATACCCTGCGCCCCTACCAGTGACAAAAACTACCTCCTACCCAGAGGCAAACAAAAACCCCAGCTGACTCCAAGGGTGGCCAAATACCGAGCAGTAAAAGACACAGCGGAGTTAGATCCCAAGGTGACTTGTTGAAGATGGCCCCATGGGCAGTACTTACAGGGCACCTAGGGAAGCAAACC
Organism: Procambarus clarkii; assembly: GCF_040958095.1. Lineage (NCBI taxonomy): Eukaryota > Metazoa > Arthropoda > Malacostraca > Decapoda > Cambaridae > Procambarus > Procambarus clarkii. Next base: position 14,882,424 of record NC_091214.1, read on the forward strand.
CTAGGTGCATGCAGCCCAAGTACCGAAGACTATTTCTCCTGGCTCGCACACCATCACCAGTAGTGACAGACAACGCCACAAGGCACAGAAAACTGAAACATAATCCGGAGCCAGAGGCATGCGACCTGCCACGACCACATCAGCCAAGTACTGAAGGGTGAATCGCCAGTGTGAGGATCTGGGGCTTCCCCTTCCCCCTCCGGGGAGGGAGGGAGGGGGGGGGGAGCGCAGACAGCAGCTCAGCAACGTGATGACATCATGCTAGTTGGTAGTTTTAGTTTTGGGAGTTCTGTACACCAGTTCGCCTTTCAGTAGCAATGTTTTCACCAGAACAGGGGTTTGTTTTGGGGTCCCTACCTTAGTGGGTGCCTGACCTGGTCGATGGCAGACACAAAATGCTCCCAACCACACGGGGGTTTCTATAGGCCATTGGTCCTCGTGCCTCTCTGAGGGTGCCAGGTTCTAGCGTGTGGTCCCCAGTAGGCAAGAACTCCATGCACATTGACTGATGCCAGAAAGCTAATATATACATATCAGCCTGGATAGCTCCGGGGAGGCGACGGGTCTCACCCAGAAAAAAACATTATTTTCCAACAGGGAAGAATATACAAAAGTATACCTAATGTTTCAGACGGCAGAGAAAATAGAATGGGAAGGTATATTTGGTATTCATTACCAGCTGAGCGAAGGTGACACTCATCAAGGTGTCACTGAGTGTCATCAAGTGTCACCTTCACTGAGTGAAGGTGACATTCATCTTCATGTTAATATCTCATATAAAACGTTCAAGCGTCCCAATATAAAACAGGCTTCCAAAGGTTGATGAGCTACAATTGTCTGAAGGAATGGCTATATGGGTTCCAAGAGGGGTAATTAATACTGTTGAAGTGCTATGTATCGCTATATATATATATGTGGCTGGGAGGCTTGCCTGAGACAGCGAGGTTGTGGGTTGTTAATGTTGCTTGTTACTGTGTTGTGACTCGTGTGGTGTGTGGTGCTCTAATGTTTGTTGTGTGGTGCTCTAATGTGTGGTGAGTGCTGCTCTACAGTGTGTGGTATAGAGGTGAGTGTGGTCCTCTACAGTGTGTGGTGTAGAGGTGAGTGCAGGAAGAGTGTATCAGTCGTGTACAAGGTAACATTAACGTGGAGAAGATGTCACACCAAGATGGCGCGAGAAGTACCGTGGTGGGAGGGTGACAGCGAAACAGAGAGAATAGTGACAGAGAGAAGATGAGACAGAAACTGACAGGATGTACGACGGCAGGTGCGAAAGACGAGGGTTTGGACTAGAGTCGTGACCACAGCGCTGCCAGGGCAATTCCCACGGAGAGAAGTGTGATGGGGTGGTGGAGACGGCGTCGGCGCCAGGCGCTGAGGATGAGGATGCTGTTGGCAGAAGAGGCGGAGGAAGATGAAGAGGAGGAAGAGGCATCCATCTCGCTGTTCTCGGGGAACCAGGGCCTGAGGCCAGGGAGGGAGGCGCCGCCGGAGGTGGGTACGAAGGGGCCGGTGTTGTGCCGCGGTCTGGCCTGCCACGGGTCCCCTCCGGAGCCCTCTGACGGCCCCTGCCGGTACGTGTCCCTGTCCGTGGCCTCGCCCGTGGCCAGGTCGGTGAGGACGCCTGGCGAGGACATGGGCGTGTCCTCGCCGTCCTCGATGCGGTTGGTCTCGATGAAGTTTGGCACCATGCGGGGCGGCGTCGTTGTGGGGGGCGCGATGTCTGTGGAGGGAACCAGAGTTAATACAAGATCACACAGGAGCCTACATCACCACCCAGGCAACTCCCACAAGATCGGCTAGGCCCTACACATCAAAAAGTCAAGACCAGGAATTAACAACCAGTTAACACATAATTACATTCTACCCACTTCAAGGCCCCGAGCCAACACGGAGACGGTAGAAGCAAGAACATAAGCTGCTTATGTTCATGCATTTAATAGCTTATTAATACCCATTATGCCATTCATCCACGTGTTCATCTCAATCACGTCCTGTAACACCTCACGCCAAGTGAATATAAGCCTTTGCAAAAGCATGGTAAATTTGTCTTTGAAAATGTAAGGAGTGCCTTCCAAAACGCATCCCTAGGCATCAGACCATAATAAATTGTGAAAATAAACTTTGGAGAGTTAATTTTCAACTTCCCTCGACAGTAAAGACAAACGTAAGAAATATTGAGAAGATTCGTGGTCACTTGGGGTCAGCCTAGCGGCTACCCCAGTACAAATACCACTGTACCATCCAGTGTCATAAGCAGTAGGTACAATAGTGTGAAGACAGGGTGTAGAGCTAGAGCTTGACCTCCCCTGATAGCGCACACGCACATATATATGAATATCCCCACAAATACACACACACACACACAATCCCTCCCCCTCCCCCTCTCCCCCGCCCCCCAAGCCCTTCCTCCTCCACCAGTCTCCCCATACCAGATCCTCCTAGCTCCCACTCACCCCAGATTCCACAGGTCCGTCCCCCCAGAGGAGAAGCAGAAGAGAGTCAGTTTCAGGGTAATGTACTCGAACATAGATGGGATCACACGCAAGGCAAGTGAACTAAGGGAAAGAGCACAAGAAGTGAACCCAGATGTAATTGGACTCACTGAAACAAAACTCTCAGGAATCATAACGAATGCCGTGTTTCCCCAGGAGTACACAGTAATAAGGAAAGAGAGGGAAGGAAGGGGAGGAAGCAAAGTGGCCCTACTAATGAGAAAGGAATGGAGTTTCAAGGAGATGGCTATCCCGGGCTGTGAGGGTTTCAGAGACTACATAGCAGGCACCATGACAATAGGAGGACCAAGAATAGTAGTAGCGGTAATATATAACCCTCCACCAAATGACAGAAGACCCAGTCAAGAGTATGACAACAACAACATGGCAGTTAACACTATAATTGAGAGGGCAGCCTCTGCTGCCTGTAGAAATAGATCCCACCTGCTCATCATGGAGGACTTCAATCAAAGAAGGATTGACTGGGAGAACAAGGAACCGCATGGAGGTGAGGATACGTGGAGAATCAAACTATTGGAGTTGACTAGAAACTTTTTAACCCAGCATGTCAGAGAACCCACAAGGATGAGAGGAAATGATGAACCAGCGAGACTCGATCTAGTCTTCACTCTGAACGACTCCGACATAAGAGAAATAGGTTTTGAGGCCCCAGTAGGCATGAGCGACCACAGTGTACTGGCGTTTGAGTACCTGATTGAAGAAGGGTTATTGAACTCGAGGAGGGGTACTGAAAACAAAAGGCTGGCATTCCGAAAGGGAAACTATGAGGAGATAAGAAAATTCCTAACAGATATAGCATGGGAAACAGAGCTCAGGGGAAAGTCGGCCCAAGACATGATGGACTACATCACGCAGAAGTGCAAGGAAATAGCAAACAAGTTTGTCCCAGTCCAAAAGGAAAACAGTGGAATGAAGATGAGAAACCCACGGTTTAATCAGAGATGTAGGCTAGCTAAGCAGCAAAGTAAAAGGGCACGGAGAAACTATAGGAATAACAGAACACTGGAGAGCAGAGAAAGATACCAGAATGCCAGGAATGAATATGTCAGGATGAGAAGAGAGGCAGAAAGACAATACGAAAATGACATCGCAAGCAAGGCAAAGACTCAGCCTAAATTGTTGCATAGCCACATCAGGAGAAAAACAATAGTAAAGGAACAAGTTATGAAATTAAGAATAAGGGCAGAAGAATTCACTACAAACGACAAGGAAGTGTGTGAGGAACTGAATAAGAAATTCCAGGAGGTTTTCACCTTAGAGCAAGGAGAAATTCCAGAGATAAGAGAGGGAATAGTTAACCAGGAACCACTGCAAGAGTTTGAGATTACCAGCGGGGAAGTAAGGAAGTATTTACTGTAGTTGGATGTGACAAAGGCTAAAGGCCCAGATGGAATCTCCCCTTGGATACTAAAGGAAGGAGCAGAAGAACTGTGCCTACCACTCTCCATAGTGTATAACAAATCACTGGCAACAGGGGGAACTGCCAGAAATTTGGAAAACAGCTAACAAAGTCCCGATATACAAGAAAGGGGATAGACAGGAGGCACTGAACTACAGGCCATACCATGCAAGCTGATGGAGAAGATTGTGCGAAGAAAGCTAGTGGAACATCTGGAGCGAAAGAACTTTGTAACACAGCATCAACATGGGTTCAGGGATGGCAAGTCCTGCCTCACAGGGTTACTTGAATTCTACGACCAGGCAACAAAAATAAGGCAAGAAAGAGAAGGGTGGGCAGACTGCATATTTTTTGATTGCCAGAAAGCCTTTGATACAGTACCACACAAGAGGCTAGTGAAAAAGCTGGAGATGCAGGCTGGAGTGAAAGGGAAGGTACTCCGTTGGATACAGGAGTACCTAAGCAACAGGAGACAACGAGTCAATGTGAGGGGGGTGAGGTCTCAGATTGGCGAGACGTTACAAGTGAAGTCCCGCAGGGGTCAGTCCTTGGACCTATACTGTTTCTGATATATGTAAATGATCTCCCAGAGGGTATAGACTCGTTTCTCTCAATGTTTGCTGATGATGCAAAAATTATGAGGAGGACTGAAACAGAGATTGACAGTAGGAGGCTACAAGATGACCTAGACAGAGTGAATGGTCCAACAAATGGCTGTTAAAGTTCAACCCAAGTAAATGCAAAGTAATGAAACGAGGTGGTGGAAACAGGAAGCCAGACACAGGATACAGAATAGGAGATGAAGTACTTAATGAAACAGACAGAGAAAGATCTAGGAGTTGATATCACACCAAACCTATCTCCTGAAGCCCACATAAAAAGCATAACGTCTGCGGCATATGCGAGGCTGGCTAACATCAGAACAGCCTTCAGGAACCTGTGTAAGGAATCATTCAGAATCTTGTATACCACATATGCAAGACCAATCCTGGAGTATGTAGCCCCAGCATCGATCCCGTACCTTGTCTAGTACAAGACGAAGCTGGAAAAAGTTCAAAGGTATGCCACTAGACTAGTCCCAGAACTAAGAGGCATGAGTTACGAGGAAAGACTGCGGGAAATGCAGCTTACGACACTGGAAGACAGAAGAGTAAGGGAAGACATGATCACTACCTACAAAATCCTCAGGGGAATTGACCGGGTAGACAAGGATAAACTATTCAACACAGGTGGTACGTGAATAAGGGGACACAGGTGGAAACTGAGTACCCACATGAGCCACAGGGACGTTAGAAAGAACTTTTTCAGTGTCAGAGTAATTTACAGATGGAATGCATTAGGCAGTGATGTGGCAGAGGCTGACTTCATACACAGTTTCAAATGTAGGTATGTCAGAGCCCAGTAGGCTCAGGAATCTGTACACCAGTTGATTGACAGTTGAGAGGCGGGACCAAAGAGCCAAAGCTCAACCCCCCACAAGCACAAATAGGTGAGTACACACACACAAGAAATTAGAGGAAAAACAGTCCAAGATATGATGGACCTGGTCATACGGAAATGCCAGGAGGCCGAAGAGAGATTTATACCAACAGTAAAGGGAAAAAAATAAGAAGGAATATAATAACCCATGGTTTAATAGACAGTGTCAGGAAGCAAAAATGGCCAGCAGGCGGGAGTGGAGGAAGTACAGAAGACAAAGAACAGAGGACAACAGGATCAGATACAACAGAGCTAGGAACGATTACATTAACATAAGACGAACATCGGAAAGAACTTTGAGAACGATATTGCGATCACAGCGAAAAAACAACCTAAGTTACTACACAGTCATATAAGAAGAAAAATGTCGGTGAACGACCAAGTGACAAGACTAAGGAAGACAGAGGGGGCATATACTGAAAGTGACAAAGAAATCTGTGAGGCACTGAATGCCAGTTTCCATGGAGTGTTCACAACCGAGCCTGAGCAGCTCCCATTGTTAGAAGAGATTACCCTAGATGAAAGACTATCAGATATAGAGGTGACAGCAGAGGATGTAATGAAACAGTTGACAACACTGGATGCAACTAAAGTAGTTGGGCCAGACAAAGTATCACCGTGGATACTAGAAAAGGCAGCGCAGGCCCTCAGCGTGCCTTTGGCAAGGATCTTTAATGAATCACTTATGTCGGGAGAATTGCCCAATTGCTGGAAGAGGGCAAATGTAGTACCGATTTTCAAGAAAGGCGATAGGGAGGAGGCACTTAACTATAGACCTGTATCACTGACAAGCATCCCCTGTAAAATACTTGAAAGAATAATTAGGCTAAGACTGGTTGCACACCTGAAGAATGTTTGGTTTGTGAACAAACATCAACATGGGTTCTGGACAGGGAAATCGTGCCTAACAAACCTTTTGGAATTCTATGATAAAATAACGAGGATAAGACAGGACAGAGAAGGTTGTGCACACTACATATTTCTGGACTGCCAAAAAGCCTTTGATACAGTACCGCACAGGAGACTGCTATTCAAACTCGAGAGATAGGCAGGGGTGGAAGGAAAGGCCCTAGCATGGATAAGGAACTACCTAACAGGAAGGAGCCAAAGAGTTACGGGAAGGGGCGAGAAGTCGGACTGGTGAACAGTAACGAGTGGAGTACCTCAAGGATCGGTGCTGGGACCAATTCTGTTTCTAATATATGTTAACGACATGTTTACAGGAGTAGAGTCCTACATGTCGATGTTTGCGGATGATGCAAAGTTGATGAGAAGAGTTGTGACAGATGAGGATTGTAGGATCCTCCAAGAGGACCTGAACAGGTTGCAGAGATGGTCAGAGAAATGGCTACTGGAGTTCAACACGAGCAAATGTAAAGTTATGGAAATGGGACTAGGTGATAGGAGACCAAAGGGACAGTACACAATGAAGGGGAACAGCCTACCTGTGACGACGCGTGAAAGAGACCTGGGGGTGGACGTAACACCTAATCTATCTCCTGAGGCACATATAAATAGGTAACGACAGCAGCGTACTCTACACTGGCAAAAGTTAGAACATCATTCAGAAATCAAAGAAAGGAGGCATTTAGGGCGCTTTACACTGCCTACGTGAGGCCAGTCTTAGAGTATGCCGCCTCATCATGGAGTCCCCATCTGAAGAAGCATATAATGAAACTGGAAAAAGATTCATTAGTTTGCAGTGCGACTCGTCCCAGAGTTACGAGGGATGGTGGTATGAGGAGAGCCAGAAGGAACTGTGCCTAACGATACTAGAAAAAAGAAGGGAGAGGGGGGATATGATAGAAACGTATTAAATATTCAAGGGGACTGACAGAGTGGACACAGACGAAATATTCACACGAAACACTAACAGAACGAGGGGACGTGGGTGGAAGCTGGAAACTCAGATGAGTCACAGGGATGTTAGGAAGTATTCTTTTAGCGTGAGAGTAGTGGGAAAATGGAATGCACTTCAGGAACAGGTTGTGGAAGCAAATACTCTTCATAATTTTAAAACCAGGTATGATAGGGAAATGGGACAGGAGTCATTGCTGTAAACAACCGATGCTCGAAAGGTGGGATCCAAGAGCCAATGCTCGATCCTTCAGACACAAATAGAGTACAAATAGGTGAGTACACTGTTGCATACACACACACACACACACACACACACACACACACACACACACACACACACACACACACACACACTCACGGTAATTAGCTGGTCACAGTGGCTTGTCTGGTCACACACCGTGGGATGAGATGCCAGACTCTTCCCCCTCTCTCACCTCTCTCTCTCTCTCACCTCTCTCTCTCTCCCTTCACTTCTGTCACCACCTTCCTACCTCAAGTCACCACTCTCCCCCCCCCCCTTCCCTCCCTCTCCCTCCCTCCCCAGACTCACAATACACGTTGATATTGGACTCCACTTCGCCAATGGAATTCTTGGCGACGCAGGTGAAGAGGCCGATGTCGGCTGCGGTGAGGTCGTGGAGGGTGAGCTTCATGTGCACGGCGTAGCCCCCCGGCTTGTTGTGTTCCTCGGTCACTCCGTACTTCCCCGACGACATCAGCATCTCTCCTGCGGGAGGCAACAGCAGTCAGGACTCAGGCAGCAACCCCGCCCACCCCTTCCTCAGGCAATGGTTGGCTCCTTTAATGTACTTATCACTTATTTTCACATTTTACACTCCTATAAAGCATGGTTCTTAAGATATATATATATATGCGCCGCGGAGACGGGGGAGAACCTGCTGCATGGGTAACAGCTTCTCCTCCGTATTGTACCGGCTTTAAAAAAGAAAGTGAGAAAGTTCAAAAGCTTGGCTCATGATACTTGCTAAGATTAGCCATGACAGCCATCGTGATGGACTACCTGAAGTAAGCCACACTGTTGGAGAGAAGGGCAACAGCAGATATGATCACGGCATACAAGATTATCATGGGGGAGGAGTGGTAGTTACCATGGCGTGAAAGTTATCATGGAGTGAAAGTTATCATATGCATGACTGAAAGTTATCACGGACGAGGAGTGAAAGTTATCATGGACGAGAGTGAAAGTTATCATGGACGAGGAGTGAAAGTTATCATGGGCAGGAGTGACAGATATCATGGAAGAGTAAAAGTTATCATATGTAGGAGTGAAAGTTATCATGGGAGGAGAGAAAGTTATCATGGGAGGAGAGTAAGTTATCATATGGAGGAATGAAAGTTATCATGGGGGAAGAATGACACTGTTATCATGGGGGAAGAATGACACAGTTATCATGGGGGAAGAATGACACTGTTATCATGGGGGAGGAATGACACTGTTATCATGGGGGAAGAATGACACAGTTATCATGGGGGAGGAATGACACTGTTATCATGGGGAGGAATGACACAGTTATCATGGGGGAGGAATGACACAGTTATCATGGGGGAAGAATGACACAGTTATCATGGGGGAGGAATGACACAGTTATCATGGGGGAGGAATGACACTGTTATCATGGGGGAGGAATGACACTGTTATCATGGGGAGGAATGACACAGTTATCATGGGGGAGGAATGACACAGTTATCATGGGGGAAGAATGACACAGTTATCATGGGGGAGGAATGACACAGTTATCATGGGGAGGAATGACACAGTTATCATGGGGGAGGAATGACACAGTTATCATGGGGGAAGAATGACACTGTTATCATGGGGAGGAATGACACAGTTATCATGGGGGAGGAATGACACAGTTATCATGGGGGAAGAATGACACAGTTATCATGGGGGAGGAATGACACAGTTATCATGGGGGGAGGAATGACACAGTTATCATGGGGGAGGAATGACACAGTTATCATGGGGGGAGGAATGACACAGTTATCATGGGGGAAGAATGACACTGTTATCATGGGGGAGGAATGACACTGTTATCATGGGGGAAGAATGACACAGTTATCATGGGGGAGGAATGACACTGTTATCATGGGGAGGAATGACACAGTTATCATGGGGGAGGAATGACACAGTTATCATGGGGGAAGAATGACACAGTTATCATGGGGGAGGAATGACACAGTTATCATGGGGGGAGGAATGACACAGTTATCATGGGGGAGGAATGACACAGTTATCATGGGGGAGGAATGACACAGTTATCATGGGGGAAGAATGACACAGTTATCATGGGGGAGGAATGACACAGTTATCATGGGGGAGGAATGACACTGTTATCATGGGGGAGGAATGACACTGTTATCATGGGGAGGAATGACACAGTTATCATGGGGGAGGAATGACACTGTTATCATGGGGGAGGAATGACACAGTTATCATGGGGGAAGAATGACACAGTTATCATGGGGGAGGAATGACACTGTTATCATGGGGGGGGAATGACAGTTATCATGGGGGAGGAATGACACAGTTATCATGGGGGAAGAATGACACAGTTATCATGGGGGAAGAATGACACAGTTATCATGGGGGAGGAATGACACAGTTATCATGGGGGAAGAATGACACAGTTATCATGGGGGAAGAATGACACAGTTATGATGACTGCCTACCTGTTGACTACATATTATCGAATTCGGGAATCAGTGTCCCCGCGACCCGGTCTCTGACCAGGTCTCCTGGTCTGATCAACCAGGCTGTTCTATACTGCTCCTCGCACCCTGGCATATGAGTCACAGCCTGGTTGATCAGGTATCCTTTGGAGGTGCTTATCCAGTTCTCTCTTGAACACTGTGAGGGGTCGGCCAGTTATGTCCCTTATGTGTAGTGGAAGCGTGTTGAACAGTCTCGGGCCTCTGATGTTGATAGTTCTCTCTTGAACACTGTGAGCGGTCGGCTAGTTATGCCCCTTATGTGTAGTGGAAGTGTGTTGAACAGTCTCGGGCCTCTGATGTTGATAGTTCTCTCTTGAACACTGTGAGGGGTCGGCCAGTTATGTCCCTTATGTGTAGTGGAAGTGTGTTGAACAGTCTCGGGCCTCTGATGTTGATAGTTCTCTCTTGAACACTGTGAGGGGTCGGCCAGTTATGCCCCTTATGTGTAGTGGAAGCGTGTTGAACAGTCTCGGGCCTCTGATGTTGATAGTTCTCTCTTGAACACTGTGAGGGGTCGGCCAGTTATGCCCCTTATGTGTAGTGGAAGTGTGTTGAACAGTCTCGGGCCTCTGATGTTGATAGTTCTCTCTTGAACACTGTGAGGGGTCGGCCAGTTATGTCCCTTATGTGTAGTGGAAGTGTGTTGAACAGTCTCGGGCCTCTGATGTTGATAGTTCTCTCTTGAACACTGTGAGGGGTCGGCCAGTTATGTCCCTTATGTGTAGTGGAAGCGTGTTGAACAGTCTCGGGCCTCTGATGTTGATAGTTCTCTCTTGAACACTGTGAGCGGTCGGCCAGTTATGTCCCTTATGTGTAGTGGAAGTGTGTTGAACAGTCTCGGGCCTCTGATGTTGATAGTTCTCTCTTGAACACTGTGAGGGGTCGGCCAGTTATGCCCCTTATGTGTAGTGGAAGCGTGTTGAACAGTCTCGGGCCTCTGATGTTGATAGTTCTCTCTTGAACACTGTGAGCGGTCGGCTAGTTATGCCCCTTATGTGTAGTGGAAGCGTGTTGAACAGTCTCGGGCCTCTGATGTTGATAGTTCTCTCTTGAACACTGTGAGGGGTCGGCCAGTTATGTCCCTTATGTGTAGTGGAAGCGTGTTGAACAGTCTCGGGTCTCTGATGTTGATAGTTCTCTCTTGAACACTGTGAGGGGTCGGCCAGTTATGTCCCTTATGTGTAGTGGAAGTGTGTTGAACAGTCTCGGGCCTCTGATGTTGATAGTTCTCTCTTGAACACTGTGAGGGGTCGGCCAGTTATGCCCCTTATGTGTAGTGGAAGCGTGTTGAACAGTCTCGGGCCTCTGATGTTGATAGAGTTCTCTCTCAGAGTACCTGTTGCACCTCTGCTCTTCAACAGGGGTATTCTGCACATCCTGCCATGTCTTCTGGTCTCATGTGATGTTATTTCTGTGTGCAGGTTTGGGACCAGCCCCTCTAATATTTTCCAAGTGTAAATTATTATATATCTCTCCCGCCTGCGCTCTATGAATTCTAGCAGTAAAAGATCTTTTCACGTTCTCCAGGTCAACAATTTCTCCAGCTTTGAATGAGGCTGTTAGTGTGCAACAATATTCCACTGTAGAAAATACTAACGTCTTCAAAATGATCATAACTGGCATGTCATCTTCTGTTTATAAGGTTCTTGTTACCCAACCTGTTCTTTCTTCTTGCAGTTGTGAAGGTAACTTTGTTGTGTTCTGTAAAAGGTCTTATGTCATGATTACTCCTAAATGGCGCTTCATCTTTCAGTAGTGTGATCTGACTCCGTTTTATATGTGGTTTCTGCTTTGATGTTTTTGTTTTTCCCATAGTGTTGTAATTGGAATTTATCCTCATTAAACATCATGTTATTTTCTGTGGCCCAGTGAAAGACTTGGTTAACATGGGGCTGGAGGTTGGCTGTGTCCTCTCTAGTGTCTACTCTCATCAAAGTACCGGTGTCATCTGCACAGGATGATACAGTATTGTCCAGTAGTTGCAGATGATACATGCTTTACTGTATTATCTGCAAATGATGATACAGTAAACATTCCATTGACCTGGCCTGTATTAACTGGGCTATGAGCAGCCTTAATAAGGAAAGTTTCCAGAAGCAGGAGCCTGCTGCCAAACTGGAATTTCCAACTTTCCCTGACTACTACTGAAGGCCAGAGGAAATAGTGATCCACGTCATAGAAATTATTGAAAGCTGAAAATTCCAGTTTGGCAGCAGGATGCTGCTTCTGGAAACTTTCCTTATTAAGGCTGCTCATAGCCCAGTTGATAGAGCTACGACCTCACAAGCGTGAGATCCAGGGTTCGAGACCCATACAGGCCAGGTGATTGGAATATAGTTTGTGTCCTTGTCTTTGTGTCATATGAGGATGAGAAAGAGTACTGAAGCAAGCACAGTGCCCCGAGGGACTGTGCTTTTCACAGTTGATGATCCAGATTTCACTTTGTTGACATTACACTCTGGGTTATGTTTGTGAGGAAGTTACAGGTCAATCTCCCTACTTTGTCAGTAATTCATGTTCCAGACATACTGTGCGCAATAATACATACGGTGAGCTCGATTGTTGTTATTGAGGTGCAAGGGGAAGATGGCTTGAGGGGAGGAAGGTCACTGTTATCATGAGGGAGGAATGACACTGTTATCGTGGAGAGGAATGACAGTTATCTTGAGGGAGGAATGACAAATGATGCGAACGTCACTGGCGCCAACGACAATGGTCACATTTGTCGAAGGCTTTTGCGAAATCTGCGTATTTGAGCGGCGTGCTTGTCTTCCATGGCATCTATGGCCATGTCATAGTGGTCCAGATATTGTGAGAGGCAAGAGCGCCCTGTTCTCAACCCATGTTGTCCAGGGTTATGGAGACACTGGGATGCCATGTGTTCTCTGATCTTACTTCTTAAGCTCTCTTTCAAAGATTTTTGATGATGTGAGATGGTAGAGCTATGGGACTATAATTGTTTGGGTTCAGGTTTACTGTCTCCTTTGTGAAGTGTCGAGATCTCTGCTGGTTTAAGAATGTCAGTATCAAGGCTCCGTCTCCAAAAGATGTTTAAGGCCTGTGTTAGTGGGTTTTTGCAATTCTTGATGAATACAGAATTCTATGACTCTGGGCCTGGTACAGAGAGCATGGACATGCTGTCTATGGCTACTTTAAAGGCAAGTGGGGGTTACCATCTGATATATGGTTCCGTGGAAGGCACTACGGGCTCGCCATAGCCCGTGCTACTTGGAACTATGTTCCAGGTAGCGAATCTTTAACAACAACAGGTTCCGTGGAGGTGTTACATTCATGAACAGTTCGCTTGCACCATCGCTCTGCACTTCACTGTAGTTTACAGTTCAGTTGTTCACTGTAAACAGAATCATACTGTACCCTCAGCATTTCACTCATTTCTGTGTTGTCATCAGTAAATGTTCCATCACCCTTGCGCAGGGCACCCAATCATGAATGTAGATTTTGTTCTTGATTTTACATAGGAGAAAAAGTATTTTGGATTCGTCTCAATTTCACTTATTTTCTGTTTGCAACTTTTTCTTTCTCTTCAGGAGTATGTGATTTGCACATATTTCTTGTGCAAGGGGAAGAAGGCTTGGGGGAGGAATGACAGTTATCTTGAGTGAGGAATGACATTGTTATCATGGGGAGGAATGACAGTTATCTTAAGAGAGGAATGACAAATCGTGCGAACATCACAAGTGCTGACAAGAGACACCTGGTGCCAACGACAGTGCCACACCTGGCACCAACGATAGTGCCACACCTGGCACCAACGATAGTGCCACACCTGGCACCAACGATAGTGCCACACCTGGCACCAACCAGTGCCACACCTGGCACCAACAACAGTGCCACACCTGGCACCAACGACAGTGCCACACCTGGCACCAACGATAGTGCCACACCTGGCACCAACCAGTGCCACACCTGGCACCAACAACAGTGCCACACCTGGCACCAACAACAGTGCCACACCTGGCACCAACCAGTGCCATCCTTACCTTGACTGTTCTGCCAGAAGGTGACAGGTTTAGGGGACGCCTCCACTTTACACTCCAGGGTGACGTCACTTCCGTACGGTGAGCCAATCAACTGGTTCGGTACTTGTATGATGGGGTGAACTGTTAAGAGGAAGGGGGGGGGTTAGTGTGTGGCACTGTGTATAGTGTGTGGCACTGTGTATAGTGTGTGGCACTGTGTATAGTGTGTGGCACTGTGTATAGTGTGTATATCACAGCTTAGTGTGGCAAGTATGTATATATATCAATACACTTGTGTATGTGTAAATCATATTATCATTATTTTATACATAATCCAAGTATATGGGATATACATGACAGAGATTAAGTATTTACATTGAACCCTAGAAATGAACTCCATCACACCTCCCCAGCGCCTCAAGTCCCTGTGAACCCCAGAAATGAACCCCATCCACACCTACCCAGCGCCTCAAGTCCCAGTGAACCCTAGAAATGAACCCCACCCACACCTACCCAGCGCCTCAAGTCCCAGTGAACCCTAGAAATGAACCCCACCACACCCCAGCGCGCCTCAAGTCCCTGTGAACCCCAGAAATGAACCCCATCCACACCTACCCAGCGCCTCAAGTCCCAGTGAACCCTAGAAATGAACCCCACCCACACCTACCCAGCGCCTCAAGTCCCTGTGAACCCCAGAAATGAACCCCATCCACACCTACCCAGCGCCTCAAGTCCCTGTGAACCCCAGAAATGAACCCCACCACACCCCAGCGCGCCTCAAGTCCCAGTGAACCCCAGAAATAAACCCCACCACACCCCAGCGCGCCTCAAGTCCCAGTGAACCCCAGAAATAAACCTCACCACACCCCAGCGCGCCTCAAGTCCCAGTGAACCCCAGAAATAAACCCCACCACACCCCAGCGCGCCTCAAGTCCCAGTGAACCCCAGAAATAAACCCCACCACACCCCAGCGCGCCTCAAGTCCCAGTGAACCCCAGAAATAAACCTCACCACACCCCAGCGCGCCTCAAGTCCCAGTGAACCCCAGAAATAAACCCCACCACACCCCAGCGCGCCTCAAGTCCCAGTGAACCCCAGAAATAAACCCCACCACACCCCAGCGCGCCTCAAGCCCTAGTGAACCCCAAAAATGACCCCCCCAGCGCGCCTCAAGTCCCAGTGAACCCCATGCCTGAACTCCGGCGCGGCGCGATAACTCACAGTGAACATGAAGTTGGACGCGCTTGGAGACCTGTGGAGGAACGGTGTTGCGAGCGATGCACAGGTAGGCCCCCATGTCGTCCCTCGACACTCGGTTCAACTCCAGCGTCTCACCTTCCCACGACGACACTGTCGGAGCACCACCAGTCAACCACATGATTGATTGATGAAGATTAAGCCACCCAAGAGGTGGCACGGGCATGAATAACCCGTTATTTGTCAAGCACAGTGTATGGCTAGTATATATATATATACATTTCGGTGTATATATATTGGTCTGACTGTATTGTGTATGTTGTATGGTTGATGAACTATAGTGCAGTTACAGACTTGAACTATCTTCAGTCTGTATATTCCCGTATATTTCAGTATGAATCATGCAAGTATGCATGTATATTTAAATATGCAATGATATTCAATTTAAGTATGAGAATACAGATATACTAAGGTATACATAGTACATATGTATGGAAGAATTTAAGTCACTGGGAGCCGGAGGTTGACCTCGTAAGGGTCACCATCTTGCGAGGTGACCTAAGGGGTCATACCTGACAGGTCATCACGGTAGTATGATGAGCCTTGCTCAGGCTCCTCATACTTCTTGACCCCCAGTGTGACCTACCTGGCCTGCAGTGACCCGGTGACCTGACTGGTGGTCCCAGTGACCCGGTGACCTGCCTGGTGGTCCCAGTGACCCGGTGACCTGCCTGGTGGTCCCAGTGACCCGATGACCTGCCTGGTGGGCCTGCAGTGACCCGGTGACCTGCCTGGTGGTCCCAGTGACGTGCCTGGTGGACCAAGTGACCTACCTGGCCTGGTGGTCCCAGTGACCCGGTGACCTGCCTGGTGGTCCCAGTGACCCGGTGACCTGCCTGGTGGTCCCAGTGACCCGGTGACCTGCCTGGTGGGCCTGCAGTGACCCGGTGACCTGCCTGGTGGGCCTGCAGTGACCCGGTGACCTGCTTGGTGGTCCCAGTGACCCGGTGACCTGCCTGGTGGACCAAGTGACCTACCTGGCTTGGTAATGAGACCGTCGGAGACCATGATGGTGGCGGAGTCCTCCCTGACCCAGGTGACTGAGGGTGGAGGGTGACCTGTGGCCACGCACTTGAGCACGGCCCGGTCCCCCTCCGTGGCCACCACATCTCCAGAGCTCAGAGCATCGTCGATCTCAGGAGGACGCAGCACCTCAAGGTGGCCCATCTGGAATGGTGGCGGTGTGGTGAGAGGGGTGGTGGTGGTGAGGGGGGGGATGAATGTGTGGTGGTGAGGGGGAGATGATGGTGGTGAGAGGGGTGGTGGTGGTGAGGGGGGGATGAATGTGTGGTGGTGAGGGGGAGATGATGGTGGTGAAGGGGGGGGGTATAAGGGGGAGGGTGGAAAACGTCAACAGTGAGTGTTAGGACAGGTAGTGTTATGGTGTCCCATCCAATATCTTCCCTAATCCGGCAGTAAGAGTCATATCTCTATAACCTGTACGCTCTCTGGTGCTCAGTGAGCATTTTGATATATATAAAGGGTAGTCAAAGTTATCATGTGGAATTAAATTTACAATTTTAGTTTTGGGCCTGAACGTGGCTTACGCCCTTTATGACTGCAATATGGCGACGAGGAGACGGAGTTCCCGCCAAGGGGGCGGGGCGCCAGCCGCCCGGTGATTGGCCAGTGTTGGTCACGTGACCAGCCAGTACTACAGACGTCGAGGAAGACTTGTAAACTCCAAGGGAGCATAAGAAGGCATAGTTCACTTGGCGTTGAGGGAGCCAGGAGCTAGAGCTGGCAAGTCTCCGATGGTGTGAGAGGGCAGACGCTGGGAGGACTGTGTAAAGTCCTGCAGGTCAAGCCCTCATACCAGCTGAAGAGACAGGGTCGAAACCACTGGAAGCGCGCGGTACCAGTCTTCGGTGTGAGGAGGACCTGCCTGGGGGAAAGGAGTATGAGGACGCGGGCTACGGGTCACGTCCTGCACGTGCAGGACCTGATCAACGAGGGATCGTTGTGCGAGGACACGGTTAATATAGTAATTAATTATTGCACAACACAATATCTGTCATTGAAACCTAGACCATTTGTCAGACCGCTGAAAAGTATTGGTGGGTGGTGAGAAGAGGTACCCAGCCGGCGACCCAAGGAGGCTGTGTCGACGGAACACGGCCGAGTGCATGATTACAAGTGAGTGGCAAGAGTCACCTGTGGGCACCTTATGTCGGCCCAACTCAGCCGAGGCCTTACAAGCTTGGGTCTCGGTGACGCAGAGGAAGGTGGAGTTCCTCCACTCTCCGCGGTACCCAAAGCTACTCAATGCTACTCAAAGTACCCAAAGCTACCCAAAGGTACCCAAAGCTACTCAAAGCTACCCAAAACTGCCCAGCATTACATAAGTAAGGAAGAACTATGACATATTTATTCACTATTAATGTTGGTGCTGAATGTAGGATATAAAAAAATATATTTTTACTCTGAAATAATATCATTTTCTAATGAAATTAGGCAAAACTAAGTAGCAGGTGACGCCATAGGAAGTCGACGATCCAAGCGCCAGTGTTGTGGGTTGGGGTAACTAGATGAACCCTGAGGGAAAACTTGACTCATGTAAATCATTTAAATTAATACTATTTTCGATAGCTACGAAGGACCACCACTTTTTGTGAAAAAGTGGAAAACTAGGTAAAGTGGTTTGATATTAAGTCCATGAACTAGTGTCCTATGGATGATCTCAATTAATAATACATTGAATATTAAAGGGACTGTCTTATGAGTCAAATTAACTCACCCAAAATGGGGGGATTACATGCGAAAATATTAATATATCCCAAGCAGGGTTTCAGTGCTGGTTCTTCACTGAATTAAATGAATGTGAATGAAAATTAAAATTGATTATAATAATAATTAATTGGAGACAAATGTACCTCAAAATACTACAATAATATGGCCAAGTATATGGTCAAATAAATGGGTTAGTAATATTGATCTCATTAGGAGATCATTAAGGTAGCTAAAGTATTATGTCTACTTCAAAGGAGGCTGACAGCTTAGCTGTGACTTAAGATGTGAAATCGGTTGCCACACTCCACTGACGACATATTGCAACCCGTTCTCGCACTTGCTTATAGTCAATATTTTCTTATTAATAAGTGCATATGTGACATACTAATACATATTGTATTAGACATATTGCGTCGGGCAAATGTTGCGCGTGTAGGTAGGGTAGGCCTAACTCCTCGCGTGTCATGGACTCAGGAGCTGAAAGACAATTACATTGTAGAAATCTTCTACGTAACTAATTACAGTCATATCTAATAATAAGGAATTCTTCCTAATAAATTAAACGATATATCTGTCACTGTAGAATATTTCTACAGATATTAATGAACATGAATTCCTAAAATAATTACGGAATATTGCTAGAGAGTAAACGTACTAGATTTTGGTGGTAATTAAACAGCCTAACGACAACTAGCCTAAATATAAACATGTGATCACTGTTATAATATAGGTAATTGATAGTTGTCGGGCTGAGTGTCCGTTGATGAAAGAACGATTCCAGTCCTCCGTCTTCAACTGCTGTGGCTGATTCACCAGCCCGACGTCAACTGCTGTGGCTGATTCACCAGCCCGACGTCAACTGCTGTGGCTGATTCACCAGCCCGACGTCAACTGCTGTGGCTGATTCACCAGCCCGACGTCAACTGCTGTGGCTGATTCACCAGCGCGACGTCAACTGCTGTGGCTGATTCACCAGCCCGACGTCAACTGCTGTGGCTGATTCACCAGCGCGACGTCAACTGCTGTGGCTGATTCACCAGCCCGACGTCAACTGCTGTGGCTGATTCACCAGCGCGACGTCAACTGCTGTGGCTGATTCACCAGCGCGACGTCAACTGCTGTGGCTGATTCACCAGCCCGACGTCAACTGCTGTGGCTGATTCACCAGCCCGACGTCAACTGCTGTGGCTGATTCACCAGCGCGACGTCAACTGCTGTGGCTGATTCACCAGCCCGACGTCAACTGCTGTGGCTGATTCACCAGCCCGACGTCAACTACGGGCTGGTGAATTGATTAGTTCCTGGACACCGCCGCTGGGTGCCGAAATAACGTGGCACTGCTCTCGGGATTGTGGGAGCGAATTAAATGACACTACGCAAGTCCCTTGCAACGGTGTTTCTCTTGCACGCTGCTAATATGGCGTCGCTAGTAGGTACCCGTGAGAGTGGTTGGGGATGGGGGGGGGGGGAGTATGGAACTATCAGGAGAAAGAACCAAGTCATTACGACTATATAGCACTGGGAAGGTCTCAGGTTAAGAATTTGGGATGGGGACGGGGGGAAGGAATAGTGCCCAACCACTTGGACGGTCGGGGATCGAACGCCGACCTGCATGAAGCGAGACCGACGCTCTACCGTCCACCCCAATTGGTTGGGTGGGGATGGGGGGGGGGGGGGAGGAAAGATGAATGATGCGGACGACAGTACAAACAAGGGGGCCAGAGACCAAACATCTCACCGTGTAGCCACGAGGAGCAAGTTTACACTCACTAAACTACACAAAAAGTAACTGGAAACAGGGGAACTACCAGAAGGCTAGAAGACGGCTTATTAATTACCCCGTATGATGTAGTCCCTACTTCTGTAGTCCCCACCACCCCCATCCCACATCCCCCACCACCCCCTCCCCACATCCCCCACCATCCCCTCCCCACATCCCCCACCACCCCCTCCCCACATCTCCCACCATCCCCTCCCCACATCCCCCACCACCCCCTCCCCACATCCCCCACCACCCCCTCCCCACATCTCCCACCACCCCCTCCCCACATCCCCCACCACCCCCTCCCCACATCCCCCACCATCCCCTCCCCACATCTCCCACCACCCCCTCCCCACATCTCCCACCACCCCCTCCCCACATCTCCCACCATCCCCTCCCCACATCCCCCACCACCCCCTCCCCCATCCCCCACCATCCCCTCCCCACATCCCCCACCATCCCCTCCCCACATCTCCCACCACCCCCTCCCCACATCCCCCACCATCCCCCCCCCACATCTCCTACCAACCCCTCCCCACATCTCCCACCATCCCCTCCCCACATCTCCCACCACCCCCTCCCCACATCCCCCACCACCCCCTCCCCACATCCCCCACCATCCCCTCCCCACATCCCCCACCATCCCCTCCCCACATCTCCCACCACCCCCTCCCCACATCCCCCACCACCCCCTCCCCACATCCCCCACCATCCCCTCCCCACATCTCCCACCATCCCCTCCCCACATCCCCCACCACCCCCTCCCCACATCCCCCACCATCCCCTCCCCACATCCCCCACCATCCCCTCCCCACATCCCCCACCATCCCCTCCCCACATCTCCCACCACCCCCTCCCCACATCCCCCACCATCCCCTCCCCACATCTCCCACCATCCCCTCCCCACATCCCCCACCACCCCCTCCCCACATCCCCCACCACCCCCTCCCCACATCCCCCACCATCCCCTCCCCACATCTCCCACCATCCCCTCCCCACATCTCCCACCATCCCCTCCCCACATCCCCCACCACCCCCTCCCCACATCCCCCACCATCCCCTCCCCACATCCCCCACCATCCCCTCCCCACATCTCCCACCACCCCCTCCCCACATCCCCCACCATCCCCTCCCCACATCTCCCACCATCCCCTCCCCACATCCCCCACCACCCCCTCCCCACATCCCCCACCACCCCCTCCCCACATCCCCCACCACCCCCTCCCCACATCCCCCACCACCCCCTCTCCACATCCCCCACCACCCCCTCCCCACATCTCCCACCACCCCCTCCCCACATCCCCCGCCACCCCCTCCCCGCATCCCCCACCACCCCCTCCCCGCATCCCCCCACCACCCCTCCCCACATCCCCCACCACCCCCTCCCCACATCCCCCACCACCCCCTCCCCACATCCCCCACCACCCCCTCCCCACATCTCCCACCACACCCTCCCCACATCTCCCACCACCCCCTCCCCACATCCCCCACCACCCCCTCCCCACATCCCCCACCACCCCCTCCCCACATTCCCCACCCCCCCCTCCCCACATCCCCAACCCCCCCCCACTCCCCACATCCCCCACCACCCCCTCCCCACATCCCTCACCACCCCCTCCCCACACCCCCACCACCCCCTCCCCACATCCCCCACCACCCCCTCCCCACACCCCCCACCACCCCCTCCCCCCACCACCGCCACTTTTCATCACACAAGAAGTTTTAAACAGAGGCGGTAAATTGTGGCAGAGTGCCATCAGAATCATAAATGAAAAGATGAAGTTATAATTGGTGCCGGAGACATCTGTTGGGACGGCTGTTGTGACCACCGTCCAGTGTTGTTGTGACCACCGTCCAGTGTTGTTGTGACCACCGTCCAGTGTTGTTGTGACCACCGTCCAGTGTTGTGACCACCGTTAAAGTGTTGTTGTGACCACCGTCCAGTGTTGTTGTGACCACCGTCCAGTGTTGTTGTGACCACCGTCCAGTGTGTTGTGACCACCGTCCAGTGTTGTTCTGACAACCGCCCAGTGTGTTGTTGTGACCACCGTCCAGTGTTGTTGTGACCACCGTCCAGTGTTGTTGTGACCACCGTCCAGTGTTGTTGTGACCACCGTCCAGTGTTGTTGTGACCACCGTCCAGTGTTGTTGTGACCACCGTCCAGTGTTGTTGTGACCACCGTCCAGTGTGCTGTTGTGACCACCGTCCAGTGTGTTGTTGTGACCACCGTCCAGTGTGTTGTTGTGACCACCGTCCAGTGTTGTTGTGACCACCGTCCAGTGTGTTGTTGTGACCACCGTCCAGTGTGTTGTTGTGACCACCGTCCAGTGTGTTGTTGTGACCACCGTCCAGTGTTGTTGTGACCACCGTCCAGTGTTGTTGTGACCACCGTCCAGTGCTGTTGTGACCACCGTCCAGTGTTGTTGTGACCACCGTCCAGTGTTGTTGTGATCACCGTCCAGTGTTGTTGTGACCACCGTCCAGTGTTGTTGTGACCACCGTCCAGTGTTGTTGTGACCACCGTCCAGTGTTGTTGTGACCACCGTCCAGTGTGTTGTTGTGACCACCGTCCAGTGTGTTGTTGTGACCACCGTCCAGTGTTGTTGTGACCACCGTCCAGTGTTGTTGTGACCACCGTCCAGTGTTGTTGTGACCACCGTCCAGTGTTGTGTGACCACCGTCCAGTGTTGTTGTGACCACCGTCCAGTGTTGTGTGACCACCGTCCAGTGTTGTTGTTGTGACCACCGTCCAGTGTGTTGTTGTGACCACCGTCCAGTGTGTCGTTGTGACCACCGTCCAGTGTGTTGTTGTGACCACCGTCCAGTGTGTTGTTGTGACCACCGTCCAGTGTGTTGTTGTGACCACCGTCCAGTGTTGTTGTGACCACCGTCCAGTGTTGTTGTGACCACCGTCCAGTGTTGTTGTGACCACCGTCCAGTGTTGTTGTGACCACCGTCCAGTGTTGTTGTGACCACCGTCCAGTGTTGTTGTGACCACCGTCCAGTGTTGTGTGACCACCGTCCAGTGTTGTGTGATCACCGTCCAGTGTTGTGTGATCACCGTCCAGTGTTGTGTGATCACCGTCCAGTGTTGTGTGATCACCGTCCAGTGTTGTTGTGACCACCGTCCAGTGTTGTGTGATCACCGTCCAGTGTTGTGTGACCACCGTCCAGTGTTGTGTGATCACCGTCCAGTGTTGTTGTGACCACCGTCCAGTGTTGTTGTGACCACCGTCCAGTGTTGTGTGACCACCGTCCAGTGTTGTGTGACCACCGTCCAGTGTTGTGTGATCACCGTCCAGTGTTGTTGTGACCACCGTCCAGTGTTGTGTGATCACCGTCCAGTGTTGTGTGATCACCGTCCAGTGTTGTTGTGACCACCGTCCAGTGTTGTTGTGACCACCGTCCAGTGTTGTTGTGACCACCGTCCAGTGTTGTGTGATCACCGTCCAGTGTTGTGTGATCACCGTCCAGTGTTGTTGTGACCACCGTCCAGTGTTGTTGTGACCACCGTCCAGTGTTGTGTGATCACCGTCCAGTGTTGTGTGACCACCGTCCAGTGTTGTGTGATCACCGTCCAGTGTTGTTGTGACCACCGTCCAGTGTTGTGTGACCACCGTCCAGTGTTGTTGTGACCACCGTCCAGTGTTGTTGTGACCACCGTCCAGTGTTGTTGTGACCACCGTCCAGTGTTGTTGTGACCACCGTCCAGTGTTGTTGTGACCACCGTCCAGTGTTGTGTGACCACCGTCCAGTGTTGTGTGACCACCGTCCAGTGTTGTTGTTGTGACCACCGTCCAGTGTGTTGTTGTGACCACCGTCCAGTGTTGTTGTGACCACCGTCCAGTGTTGTTGTGACCACCGTCCAGTGTGTTGTTGTGACCACCGTCCAGTGTGTTGTTGTGACCACCGTCCAGTGTGTTGTTGTGACCACCGTCCAGTGTTGTTGTGACCACCGTCCAGTGTGTTGTTGTGACCACCGTCCAGTGTGTTGTTGTGACCACCGTCCAGTGTGTTGTTGTGACCACCGTCCAGTGTTGTTGTTGTGACCACCGTCCAGTGTGTTGTTGTGACCACCGTCCAGTGTGTTGTTGTGACCACCGTCCAGTGTGTTGTTGTGACCACCGTCCAGTGTGTTGTTTTGACCACCGTCCAGTGTTGTTGTGACCACCGTCCAGTGTTGTTGTGACCACCGTCCAGTGTTGTTGTGACCACCGTCCAGTGTTGTTGTGACCACCGTCCAGTGTTGTGACCACCGTCTAGTGTTGTTGTGACCACCGTCCAGTGTTGTTGTGACCACCGTCCAGTGTTGTGTGACCACCGTCCAGTGTTGTTGTGACCACCGTCCAGTGTTGTGTGACCACCGTCCAGTGTTGTTGTTGTGACCACCGTCCAGTGTTGTTGTTGTGACCACCGTCCAGTGTTGTGTGACCACCGTCCAGTGTGTTGTTGTGACCACCGTCCAGTGTTGTTGTTGTGACCACCGTCCAGTGTTGTTGTGACCACCGTCCAGTGTTGTTGTGACCACCGTCCAGTGTTGTTGTGACCACCGTCCAGTGTTGTTGTGACCACCGTCCAGTGTTGTTGTGACCACCGTCCAGTGTTGTTGTGACCACCGTCCAGTGTTGTTGTGACCACCGTCCAGTGTTGTTGTGACCACCGTCCAGTGTTGTTGTGACCACCGTCCAGTGTTGTTGTGACCACCGTCCAGTGTTGTTGTTGTGACCACCGTCCAGTGTTGTGACCACCGTCCAGTGTTGTTGTTGTGACCACCGTCCAGTGTTGTTGTTGTGACCACCGTCCAGTGTTGTTGTTGTGACCACCGTCCAGTGTTGTTGTTGTGACCACCGTCCAGTGTTGTGTGACCACCGTCCAGTGTTGTTGTGACCACCGTCCAGTGTTGTTGTGACCACCGTCCAGTGTTGTGTGACCACCGTCCAGTGTTGTGTGACCACCGTCCTGTGTTGTTGTGACCACCGTCCAGTGTTGTTGTTGTGACCACCGTCC
Source organism: Procambarus clarkii (assembly GCF_040958095.1). Lineage (NCBI taxonomy): Eukaryota > Metazoa > Arthropoda > Malacostraca > Decapoda > Cambaridae > Procambarus > Procambarus clarkii. The sequence goes on from NC_091214.1 coordinate 14,907,151, forward strand.
AGTGTTGTTGTGACCACCGTCCAGTGTTGTGTGACCACCGTCCAGTGTTGTGTGACCACCGTCCAGTGTGTTGTTGTGACCACCGTCCAGTGTTGTGTGACCACCGTCCAGTGTGTTGTTGTGACCACCGTCCAGTGTTGTTGTGACCACCGTCCAGTGTTGTTGTGACCACCGTCCAGTGTTGTTGTGACCACCGTCCAGTGTTGTTGTGACCACCGTCCAGTGTTGTTGTGACCACCGTCCAGTGTTGTTGTGACCACCGTCCAGTGTTGTGTGACCACCGTCCAGTGTTGTGTGACCACCGTCCAGTGTTGTTGTGACCACCGTCCAGTGTTGTTCTTACCACCGTCCAGTGTTGTGTGACCACCGTCCAGTGTTGTTCTTACCACCGTCCAGTGTTGTGTGACCACCGTCCAGTGTTGTGTGACCACCGTCCAGTGTTGTTCTTACCACCGTCCAGTGTTGTGTGACCACCGTCCAGTGTTGTGTGACCACCGTCCAGTGTTGTGTGACCACCGTCCAGTGTTGTTGTGGCCACCGTCCAGTGTTGTTCTTACCACCGTCTAGTGTTGTGTGACCACCGTCCAGTGTTGTGTGACCACCGTCCAGTGTTGTGTGACCACCGTCCAGTGTTGTTGTGACCACCGTCCAGTGTTGTGTGACCACCGTCCAGTGTTGTTGTGACCACCGTCCAGTGTGTTGTTGTGACCACCGTCCAGTGTTGTTGTGACCACCGTCCAGTGTTGTTGTTGTGACCACCTTCCAGTGTTGTTGTAACCACCGTCCAGTGTTGTGTGACCACCGTCCAGTGTTGTTGTTGTGACCACCGTCCAGTGTTGTTGTTGTGACCACCTTCCAGTGTTGTTGTTGTGACCACCTTCCAGTGTTGTTGTAACCACCGTCCAGTATTGTTGTGACCACCGTCCAGTGTTGTTGTTGTGACCACCGTCCAGTGTTGTGTGACCACCGTCCAGTGTTGTGTGACCACCGTCCAGTGTTGTTGTGACCACCGTCCAGTGTTGTTGTGACCACCGTCCAGTGTTGTTGTGACCACCGTCCTGTGTTGTGTGACCACCGTCCAGTGTTGTTGTGACCACCGTCCTGTGTTGTTGTGACCACCGTCCTGTGTTGTGTGACCACCGTCCAGTGTTGTTGTGACCACCGTCCAGTGTTGTTGTGACCACCGTCCTGTGTTGTTGTGACCACCGTCCTGTGTTGTGTGACCACCGTCCAGTGTTGTTGTGACCACCGTCCAGTGTTGTTGTGACCACCGTCCTGTGTTGTGTGACCACCGTCCAGTGTTGTTGTGACCACCGTCCAGTGTTGTTGTGACCACCGTCCAGTGTTGTGTGACCACCGTCCAGTGTTGTGTGACCACCGTCCAGTGTTGTTGTGACCACCGTCCAGTGTTGTTGTGACCACCGTCCAGTGTTGTTGTGACCACCGTCCAGTGTTGTTGTGACCACCGTCCAGTGTTGTTGTGACCACCGTCCAGTGTGTTGTTGTGACCACCGTCCAGTGTTGTGTGACCACCGTCCAGTGTTGTTGTGACCACCGTCCAGTGTTGTTGTGACCACCGTCCAGTGTTGTTGTGACCACCGTCCAGTGTTGTTGTGACCACCGTCCAGTGTTGTTGTGACCACCGTCCAGTGTTGTTGTGACCACCGTCCAGTGTTGTTGTGACCACCGTCCAGTGTTGTTGTGACCACCGTCCAGTGTGTTGTTGTGACCACCGTCCAGTGTGTTGTTGTGACCACCGTCCAGTGTTGTTGTGACCACCGTCCAGTGTTGTTGTGACCACCGTCCAGTGTTGTTGTGACCACCGTCCAGTGTTGTGTGACCACCGTCCAGTGTTGTTGTGACCACCGTCCAGTGTTGTTGTGACCACCGTCCAGTGTTGTGTGACCACCGTCCAGTGTTGTTGTTGTGACCACCGTCCAGTGTTGTTGTTGTGACCACCGTCCAGTGTTGTGTGACCACCGTCCAGTGTTGTGTGACCACCGTCCAGTGTTGTGTGACCACCGTCCAGTGTTGTTGTGACCACCGTCCAGTGTTGTTGTGACCACCGTCCAGTGTTGTTGTGACCACCGTCCAGTGTTGTTGTGACCACCGTCCAGTGTTGTTGTGACCACCGTCCAGTGTTGTTGTGACCACCGTCCAGTGTTGTTGTGACCACCGTCCAGTGTTGTTGTGACCACCGTCCAGTGTTGTGTGACCACCGTCCAGTGTTGTTGTGACCACCGTCCAGTGTTGTGTGACCACCGTCCAGTGTTGTTGTGACCACCGTCCAGTGTTGTTGTGACCACCGTCCAGTGTTGTTGTGACCACCGTCCAGTGTTGTTGTGACCACCGTCCAGTGTTGTTGTGACCACCGTCCAGTGTTGTGTGATCACCGTCCAGTGTTGTTGTGACCACCGTCCAGTGTTGTTGTGACCACCGTCCAGTGTTGTTGTGACCACCGTCCAGTGTTGTTGTGACCACCGTCCAGTGTTGTTGTGACCACCGTCCTGTGTTGTGTGACCACCGTCCAGTGTTGTGTGACCACCGTCCAGTGTTGTTGTGACCACCGTCCAGTGTTTTTGTGACCACCGTCCAGTGTTGTTGTGACCACCGTCCAGTGTTGTTGTGACCACCGTCCAGTGTTGTTGTGACCACCGTCCAGTGTTGTTGTGACCACCGTCCAGTGTTGTTGTGACCACCGTCCAGTGTTGTTGTGACCACCGTCCAGTGTTGTTGTGACCACCGTCCTTGCTACTGTATTAAGGAATAGTTATCTGGAAAATTGGTTAAGGTGGTAATGTTATCTTGAAATATCATCGCTAGGCTGTACCCGTTTAAGAGAGAAATTAAGGTCTGAGGCTGAGCAAATCTAGAAGGCCCGTGACGAGGATTCGAACCTGCGTCCTAGAACCTCCCAGACGCTGACTTAATCGACTGAGGCAGCGTCCAGGGTCTGAGGTTGTCCATTTTCAGAGGATATGGTAATTAGGTGTGAGTGAAGTAATTAATAATGTCAGATGGTAGTTCTTGGACCCCGGCTCATAACGTTTATAAGTGTAGTTTCCATACTATTAACCGAATGTTCATAAGATTTAAAACAGACATATTTTGAGACATCGTAAACAAAATAAGTGCCAAGCTCCAGCTCCTGTCCTCCACCTTAGTTCTATCTAGTAACTTCCTAATTAACAGTTCAAATCCTACAAAATTTCAAACAGGTGTGTTTTGGACGTAGTAAAGAGAGAAGATGGAGCTATCGACTATCAGAACTTTACCTTAGTTCACTATTCACCAAAACAGTTACTTTAGGACAAGTGGGTTAACTGGTCCCTCGTCCGTCGCCCTCATCACGGTAAGCGTCTCCCAGGTCAGGGTAGATACTCCTCCAGAAGCCATGTTGTTGTTGTTGTTATAGATTAAGCTACTCGGAACAAGTTCTAAGTAGCACGGGCTATGGTAAGCCCGTAGTGGTCTTACCTGGCACAGGAGCGGTGCGTCCAGAAGCCAGGTAGGTGCGTCTTATCTACCTCTACCCGACGCTATCTCACCAGTGAGATACTTGTAGATAAACAGGAGTCATGACCTATCCTTCAATACACGTGTGTGTGTGTGTGTGTGTGTGTGTGTGTGTGTGTGTGTGTGTGTGTGTGTGTGTGTGAGTGTGTGTGTGTGTGTGTGTGTGTGTGCTCACCTAGTTGTGCTTGCGGGGGTTGAGCTCTGGCTCTTTGGTCCCGCCTCTCAACCGTCAATCAACAGGTGTACAGGTTCCTGAGCCTATTGGGCTCTATCATATCTACACTTGAAACTGTGTATGGAGTCAGCCTCCACCACATCACTGCCTAATGCATTCCATTTGTCAACCACTCTGACACTAAAAAAGTTCTTTCTAATATCTCTGTGGCTCATTTGGGCGCTCAGTTTCAACCTGTGTCCCCTTGTGCGTGTGCCCCTTGTGTTAAATAGCCTGTCTTTATCTACCCTATCAATTCCCTTGAGAATCTTGAATGTGGTGATCATGTTCCCCCAACTTTTCTGTCTTCCAGCGAAGTGAGGTTTAATTCCCGTAGTCTCTCCTCGTAGCTCATACCTCTCAGCTCGGGTACTAGTCTGGTGGCAAATCTTTGAACCTTTTCCAGTTTAGTCTTATCCTTGACTAGATATGGACTCCATGCTGGGGCTGCATACTCCAGGTTTGGCCTGACATATGTGGTATACAAAGTTCTGAATGATTCTTTACACAAATTTCTGAATGCCGTTCGTACGTTGGCCAGCCTGGCATATGCCGCTGATGTTATCCTCTTGATATGCGCTGCAGGAGACAGGTCTGGCGTGATATCAACCCCCAAGTCTTTTTCCTTCTCTGACTCCTGAAGAATTTCCTCTCCCAGATGATACCTTGTATCTGGCTTCCTGCTCCCTACACCTATCTTCATTACATTACATTTGGTTGGGTTAAACTCTAACAACCATTTGTTCGACCATTCCTGCAGTTTGTCTAGGTCTTCTTGAAGCTTCAAACAGTCCTCTTCTGTCTTAATCCTTCTCATAATTTTGGCATCGTCCACAAACATTGAGAGAAATGAATCTATACCCTCCGGGAGATCATTTACATATATCAGAAACAAGATAGGTCCGAGTACAGAGCCAGTGGGACTCCACTGGTGACTTCACGCCAATCGGAGGTCTCACCCCTCACCGTAACTCTCTGCTTCCTATTGCTTAGGTACTCCCTTATCCACTGGAGCACCTTACCAGCTAGACCTGTCTGTCTCTCCAGCTTATGTACCAGCCTCTTATGCGGTACTGTGTCAAAGGCTTTCCGACAATCCAAGAAAATGCAGTCCGCCCAGCCCTCTCTTTCTTGCTTAATCTGTGTTACCTGGTCATATAATTCTATTAAGCTAGTCAGGCAAGATTTACCCTCCCTGAACCCATGTTGTCGATTTGTCACGAAGTCCCTTCTCTCCAGATGTGCTACCAGGTTTTTTCTCACGATCTTCTCCATCACCTTGCATGGTATACAAGTTAAGGATACTGGCCTGTAGTTCAGTGCCTCTTACCTGTCGCCCTTTTTGTATATTGGGACCACATTCGCCGTCTTCCATATTTCTGGTAGGTCTCCCGTCTCCAGTGACCTACTAGATACTATGGAGAGTG
>NC_091214.1:14917307-14932307 GCF_040958095.1 Procambarus clarkii
TGTCCACTCACAGTATGAGTGGCGCTGCCCAATACTGTCACTATGGCGGTGTGTCCACTCACAGGATGAGTGGCGCTGCCCAATACTGTCACTATGGCGGTGTGTCCACTCACAGTATGAGTGGCGCTGCCCAATACTGTCACTATGGCGGTGTGTCCACTCACAGGATGAGTGGCGCTGCCCAATACTGTCACTATGGCGGTGTGTCCACTCACAGGATGAGTGGCGCTGCCCAATACTGTCACTATGGCGGTGTGTCCACTCACAGGATGAGTGGCGCTGCCCAATACTGTCACTATGGCGGTGTGTCCACTCACAGGATGAGTGGCGCTGCCCAATACTGTCACTATGGCGGTGTGTCCACTCACAGGATGAGTGGCGCTGCCCAATACTGTCACTATGGCGGTGTGTCCACTCACAGGATGAGTGGCGCTGCCCAATACTGTCACTATGGCGGTGTGTCCACTCACAGGATGAGTGGCGCTGCCCAATACTGTCACTATGGCGGTGTGTCCACTCACAGGATTAGTGACGCTGCCCAATACTGTCACTATAGCGGTGTGTCCACTCACAGGATGAGTGGCGCTGCCCAATACTGTCACTATGGCGGTGTGTCCACTCACAGGATGAGTGGCGCTGCCCAATACTGTCACTATGGCGGTGTGTCCACTCACAGGATGAGTGACGCTGCCCAATACTGTCACTATGGCGGTGTGTCCACTCACAAGATGAGTGGCGCTGCCCAATACTGTCACTATGGCGGTGTGTCCACTCACAGGATGAGTGGCGCTGCCCAATACTGTCACTATGGCGGTGTGTCCACTCACAGGATGAGTGGCGCTGCCCAATACTGTCACTATGGCGGTGTGTCCACTCACAGGATGAGTGACGCGGCCCAATAAACTCGCCTCTCGGGGCAAAAAAATAAACTTAAACTGTGATCACTCATTCCCAGAGGGGCTTCCATCTTAACGTCCCTTATATCCGACTCATTCAGGGTGAATATCAGGTCAAGCATTGCTGGTTCATCTTCTCTCACAGTATTGATATTTGAGTACCTGGTAGAGCTAGGCATAATCTCCCCCCCCCCAAAAAAAAGGAACTAGAAAGCAAGGGGCTGACGTATCGAAAGGAAAAATTATGAGATGAGAAAATTCCTAAGAGAAATACTATGGAACACAGAACTCAGAACTAAGACCGTACAAGACATGATGGACTATGTCACCCAAAAGTGTCATGAGGCGGTAAAGAAGTTTATCCCAGCCCCAAAAAAATGAGAAGCAAAAGAAGAATCCATGGTATAATAGGGCATGTATGAAAGCAAAGGTACTGAACAAAATGGCGTGGAGGAACTTCCGCAATAACAGAACACCAGAAAGTAGAGAGATATACCAGAGAACCAGGAACGAGTATGTCAGTGTGAGAAGAGCAGCTGAGAAAGAGTATGAAAATGATATAGCTAATAAAGCCAAGACCGAACCAAAGCTACTACACAGTCACATCAGAAGGAAAACAACAGTGAGGGAACAGGTGATGAAACTTAGGGTGGGCGAGGACAGGTACACAGAGAATGACAAAAAGGTGTGTGAAGAACTCAACAAGAGGTACCAGGAGGTCTTCACAATAGAACAAGGAAAGATCACTGCGCTACGAGAGGTGCCAGTAAACCAGGTGGCCTTGGAAGGTTTCGAAATTACAAGAGATGATATCAAGAGACACCTGTTGGATCTGGGCATAAGGCTGTTTGTCCGGACGGGATCTCACCATGTGTACTGAAAGAGTGTGCAGAGGCACTTTTCTTGCCACTCTCCATAGTGTATAGTAGGTCACTGGAAACGGGAGACCTACCAGAAATATGGAAGACGGCTAATGTGGTCCCAATATACAAAAAGGGTGACAGACAAGAGGCACTGAACTACAGGCCAGTGTCCTTGACTTGTATACCATGCAAGGTGATGGAGAAGATCGTGAGAAAACCCTAGTAACACATCTGGAGAGAAGAGACTTCGTGACAACCCATCAACATGGGTTCAGGAAGGGTAAATCTTGCCTTACAGGCTTAATAGAATTCTACGATCAGGTGACAAAGATTAAGCAAGAATGAGAAGGCTGGGCGGACTGCATTTTCTTGAACTGTCGGAAAGCCTTTGACACAGTACCCCATAAGAGGCTGGTGCACAAGTTGGAGAAACAGGCAGGAGTAACTGGTAGGGCGCTCCAGTGGATAAGGGAGTACCTAAGCAATAGGAAACAGTGAATAACTGTGAGGGGGTGGGAGGCATCAGAGTGGCGAGATGTCACCAGCAGAGTCCCACAGGGCTCTGTACTCGGACCCATCCTGTTTCTAATATATGTAAACGACCCTCCAGAGGGTATAGACTCATTCCTCTCAATGTTTGCTGATGATGTACAAACATGAGAAGAATCAAAACAGATGAAGATAGACAGAGACTACAGGACGACCTGGACAAACTGGAGGAATGGTCTAGAAAATGGCTACTAAAGTTCAACTCAGGAAAGTGTAAAGTAATGAAATTAGGCGAAGGGAGCAGGAGGGTGAACACAAGGTACCATCTGGGAGGTGATATCCTGCAAGAGTCAAATAGAGAGAAAGATCTGGGGGTTGATATCACACCGAACCTGTCCCCAAAGGCCCACATCAAAAGGATATCATCAGCGGAATAGGTTAGCTTGGCCAATATAAGAACTGCCTTTAGAAACTTGTGTAAGGAATCTTTCAGAACCCTGTATACCACTTATGTAAGACCAATCCTGAGTATGCAATTCCAGCCTGGAGTCCATACCTAGTTTAACACAAGACAAAGTCAGAGAAGATTCAGAGGTATGCCACCAGACTAGTCCCAGAACTGAGAGGTATGAGCTACGAGGAAAGGCTACGGAAGCTAAACCTCACGTCCCTGGAAGACAGAAGAGTAAGGGGAGACATGATAACCACCTACAAAATTCCCAGGGGAATTGACAGGGTGGACAAAGACAAACCATTTAGCATGGGTGGGACACGAACAAGGGGACACAGGTGGAAACTTAGTACCCAAATGAGCCACAGAGACATTATAATAATTTTTTTCAGTGTCAGAGTAGTTAACAGGTGGAATGCACTAGGAAGTGATGTGGTGGAGGCTGACTCCATACACAGTTTCAAGTGTAGATATGATAGAGCCCAGTAGGCTCAGGAACCTGTACACCAGTTGATTGACAGTTGAGAGGCGGGACCAAAGAGCCAGAGCTCAACTCCCGCAAGCACAACTAGGTGAATACTGCTGGGTGAACAGTGGCGAACAGTTAAGGACTGGCGTCCAGTCAATCCTCCCCGCACAGGATACGAACCCAGGCCAAATCGCTCGCGAAGTGCCGAGCGAGTGTCTTCCCACTGATCCACGGGGACTGCTATATAAATTTATAAATATGTATATAAGTTTGTGTACAGGAATAACTTAGGTGAAGAATTATTTGAAGTTTTAGTACGAAGGTGAAGCCTAATTTGTCATGTTTTCATCGTATCTCTAAAAGCTTCACTCAAATACCTGAATTTACCTGAGGGCCACTAATACTAGTGGCCTAGATGAGGACAGGAAGCCGGCAACTTGTCATAGGTCCCCACCCCCCCCTTTGCCCTGATCATCTGTCCCTGCTGTAGTTTAAAACCCACAAACGTTTACAAATACGACAAAAACACCTAACCTATCTTAGGCCTAAGTATGCGTGAAAATATAATACACATTAAAGTTAATTTATATTACAAAAATATCCGTTTTTGGTTATCCAACAATGGTTCTTAAACAGGGGCCAGATTCACGAAGCAGTTACGCAAGCACTTACGAACCTATACATCTTTCCTCAATCTTTGGAGGCTTTGTTTACAATTATTAAACAGTTAATGAGCTCCGAAGCACCAGGAGGCTGTTTATAACAATAACAACAGTTAATTGGCAAGTTTTCATGCTTGTAAACTGTTTAATAAATGTAGCCAAAACCGTCAAAGATTGAGGAAAGATGTACAGATTCGTAAATGCTTGCATAACTGCTTCGTGAACCTGGGTCCAGGCTGATTTAGCAGGCTATAGATTAACGGGCAAGCTGGCATGATCAACAAGAACAGGCTACACCACCGCGACCACCATCAACCGCCACAATCCACCACACCAAGAGAAGTAATAAGTGAGAGACTAAAGGCGGCTCCCCCGGGCTACTTTCCCGCCAAGAGTGTGAGGGCGCCGCTCCACCCGGCGCCCGTGGCGGGAAGGCCGGTCACGTCCGCCCTCAGCCAATACTCACACGCCAACAGACTTATCGCGCCCGAAAATGCATTTACAAACAATTTCTCATGCCAGAGACATTCACAGCGGCCATTTTTTTTTCTTTTGTTTCCTTCCCGAGCGAGAGGGTGTGTGTGTTATTGGTGCAGTTATTGGCCATGGTCCTGGCTGGGGCATTACTGAAGCTGTTGGGCAAGGGAGAGGGGGAAGGCTCACCGGCATATCCAACACCAACCATCATCTTCCCGCCAAACACAATCATGCTCTTAAAGAGTCCTGTGATGAGTGTTTCCCCATCTTGATTCCTGTGATGAGTAAATGATGAGGACAGACTCAAGAGCTGAGATATGAGGACAGACTAAGAGCTGAGATAAGAGGAGATACTAAGAACTGGGATATGAGGACAGACTCAAGAGCTGAGATATGAGGACAGACTCAAGAGCTGAGATATGAGGACAGACTCAAGAGCTGAGATATGAGGACAGACTCAAGAGCTGAGATATGAGGACAGACTCAAGAGCTGAGATATGAGGACAGACTCAAGAGCTGAGATATGAGGACAGACTCAAGAGCTGAGATATGAGGACAGACTCAAGAGCTGAGATATGAGGACAGACTCAAGAGCTGAGATATGAGGACAGACTCAAGAGCTGAGATATGAGGACAGACTCAAGAGCTGAGATATGAGGACAGACTCAAGAGCTGAGATATGAGGACAGACTCAAGAGCTGAGATATGAGGACAGACTCAAGAGCTGAGATATGAGGACAGACTCAAGAGCTGAGATATGAGGACAGACTCAAGAGCTGAGATATGAGGACAGACTCAAGAGCTGAGATATGAGGACAGCCTAAGAACTGGGATATGAGGACAGACTATGAGCTGAGATAAGAGGAGAGATTAAGAGCTGAGATATGAGGACAGACTAAGAACTGAGATATGAGGACAGACTCAAAAACTGGGATATGAGGACAGACTCAAGAGCTGAGAGACTAAGAGACTGGGCAGATGATCTGAGAGTGTCACGCAGGGTAGACGAGTACAGACAAGAGCCACAAGACCACTTCAACAGTTATAAAGAGCTTCCAAACACAAGTAAGGAAACTCTCTTTCCCCAACTTGAAGAACATTGACCACAAGAAACTCCACAGACATAACACCCAACTCTTAAGAACAGACACCAACAGCGTCCATAACAGAACAACCTTTAAGACCCCCCAATAAATTGATATAGACAAAAAAATATTGAAACTTAAACTTTTCACAGGATTTTCCCCTAGAGGAAGGATGCTGGTTGAATCTTTGGGATGAGATACGGTGTGGATGCTGGAGCAAACTGCCCAGTAACAAGGCAATTATGGACACGTGGTAAAAATGATGGTTGTTTGAGGGCCAGGGTGGCAACTATGCTGTGTCCAGGACACACAGTTTAGAAATTGAAATTGAAATAAGTTTATTGAGGTAAAATACACACAAAGGGATGAGGTAGCTCAAGCTATTCTCACCCCGTTCAGTACATGGTGTTAATACATACATAGACACACATACATAGACACACATTACTCAACATTTTAGAGGGTCAAGGATACTTGTATGTGTATTATTGACCTGTTGCCCGCGGACACATACGTTTATGTATCGTGTTTACATTCCTGTATGTGTTGACATGTATACATGTATATTATGTGTTTCTGAAGGTGAAGTGATAGTTAACTAAGACTCCAGCCTTGGTTAACAAATATTAAAGAGGACATTATAGCAGTGGTTAATAATATTCATAATAAAAATGTTGACCAGGATCAATATAACCGAACTGGCAGCATGATACAGGCACGAGGGTCAATATACCTTACCTGCCCCTGCTAATTGACCGGGAAAACCACACACCTGGAGCCACATTAAGCTCAGTCAGGTATATATGTATACCTGACCTGATGAGACTATTGTCGGCGCTTAAGGGCCACATATACATGTTCCACGAGGTGTCACTTGAGTTAGAACTTGCTTGCTTGAGTGTCACTCAAGCTCTAGGTAACTTATATGGGGAAATGTACAGTAGAATTATGTTTAGTGACACCATATGACACTGTCGTAAGGCAACAGGTGACACCCGACACCGTGGCGAGCCAGCAGGTGACACTAGACACCGTGGCGAGCCAGCAGGTGACACTAGACACTGTGGCGAGCCAGCAGGTGACACCCGACACCGTGGCGAGCCAGCAGGTGACACTAGACACTGTGGCGAGCCAGCAGGTGACACTAGACACCGTGGCGAGCCAGCAGGTGACACTAGACACTGTGGCGAGCCAGCAGGTGACACCCGACACCGTGGCGAGCCAGCAGGTGACACTAGACACCGTGGCGAGCCAGCAGGTGACACCCGACACCGTGGCGAGCCAGCAGGTGACACTAGACACCGTGGCGAGCCAGCAGGTGACACTAGACACTGTGGCGAGCCAGCAGGTGACACTAGACACCGTGGCGAGCCAGCAGGTGACACCCGACACCGTGGCGAGCCAGCAGGTGACACTAGACACCGTGGCGAGCCAGCAGGTGACACTAGACACCGTGGCGAGCCAGGTGACACTAGACACCGTGGCGAGCCAGCAGGTGACACTAGACACCGTGGCGAGCCAGCAGGTGACACTAGACACCGTGGCGAGCCAGCAGGTGACACTAGACACCGTGGCGAGCCAGCAGGTGACACTAGACACCTGGCGAGCCAGCAGGTGACACTAGACACCAGGCGAGCCAGCAGATGACACTAGACACCGTGGCGAGCCAGCAGGTGACACTAGACACCGTGGCGAGCCAGCAGGTGACACTAGACACCGTGGCGAGCCAGCAGGTGACACTAGACACCGTGGCGAGCCAGCAGGTGACACTAGACACCGTGGCGAGCCAGCAGGTGACACTAGACACCGTGGCGAGCCAGCAGGTGACACTAGACACCGTGGCGAGCCAGCAGGTGACACTAGACACTGTGGCGAGCCAGCAGGTGACACTGTAGACTCACCTGACTGATCATGGGGTCGGTGTTGATCTGACACATGTAGGGACCCTTGTCCTCCTCCGTCACCTGCTTGATCAGCAGGTGCCACGTCGAATGGTCGTCGTAACTGACGTGGACGCGTGGATTGTGGGTGATGACGTGGGTGTGGATGGCCTGGATGGCCTTCGTATCCGCCTTCACCCACCCGACCTGTGCGGATAGGATGGATTAAGTCGATAGAGAAGCGGATATAGCTAGTGGGTCTTCCCTGTCTAGGAGTGACGCAGGTGGATAGGTATGTAGATAGTAAATAGATAGATAGTATACAGTGGTGGATAGTGTGGAAGTGTGAGAGTGTGGATAACACTGACTAGTGTGTTAGTGTGATAGCAGGAATAGTGTGGAGTGGGGATAGTATAACTAGCTAGGTAGGGTTAGGAGAAATTGGCCTCAAGTGGATAGTGTGAGCAAGTGGTTAGTGACAAACTGCACACAGAGGCCACTAAGGTTCACTATCAAGAGAAGTGTTATTACATGTTCCTCTGATCTGCTGTAACATACATAGTAACACATGATCACTACCACACACTAACGCGCACACACACACACACACACACACACACACACACACACACACACACACACACACACACACACACACCAACTATAATTGAGAGGGCAGCCTCTGCTGCCTGTAGAAATAGATCCCACCTGCTCATCGTGGGAAGACTTCAATCACGGAAGGATTGACTGGGAGAACAAGGAACCGCATGGAGGCGAGGATACGTGGAGAGCCAAACTACTGGAGGTGGTGACTAGAAACTTCTTAACCCAGCATGTCAGAGAACCCACAAGGATGAGAGGAAATGACGAACCAGCGAGACTCGACCTGGTCTTCACCCTGAACGACTCTGACATAAGAGAAATCGGTTTTGAGGACCCAGTAGGAATGAGCGACCACAGTGTACTGGTGTTTGAGTACCTGATTGAAGAAGGGTTATTGAACTCGAGGAGGGATACCGAAACCAAAAGGTTAGCATACCGAAAGGGAAACTATGAGGAGATAAGAAAATTCCTAACAGATGTAGCATGGGAAACAGAGCTCAGGGAAAAGACGGCCCAAGATATGATGGAATACATCACGCAGAAGTGCAAGGATGCAGCAAACAAGTTTGTCCCAGCCCAAAAGGAAAACAGTGAAATGAAGATGAAAAACCCATGGTTTAATCAGAGATGTAGGCTAGCTAAGCAGCAAAGTAAAAGGGCATGGAGAAACTATAGGAATAACAGGATACTTGAGAGCACCTTAGAGCAAGGAGAAATCCCAGAGATAAGAGAGGGAATAGCTAACCAGGAACCACTGGAAGAGTTTGAGATTACCAGCGGGGAAGCAAGGAAGTGTTTACTAAAGGTGGATGTGACAAAGGCTATAGGCCCAGATGGAATCTCCCCTTGGATACTAAAGGAAGGAGCAGAAGAACTGTGCCTACCACTCTCCATAGTGTATAACAAATCACTGGCAACAGGGGAACTGCAAGAAATTTGGAAAGCAGCTAACGTAGTCCCGATATACAAGAAAGGGGATAGACAGCAGGCACTGAATTATAGGCCAGTATCCCTAACCTGCATACCATGCAAGCTGATGGAGAAGATTGTGCGAAGAAAGCTAGTGAAGCACCTGGAGCGAAAGAACTTTGTAACACAGCATCAACATGGGTTCAGGGATGGCAGGTCCTGCTTCACAGGGTTACTTGAATTCTACGACCAGGCAACAAAAATAAGGCAAGAAAGAGAAGGGTGGGCAGACTGCATATTTTTGGATTGTCAGAAAGCCTTTGATACAGTGCCACACAAGAGGCTAGTGAAAAAGCTGGAGATGCAGGCTGGAGTGAAAGGGAAGGTACTCCGTTGGATACAGGAGTACCTAAGTAACATGAGACAACGAGTCAGTGTGAGGGGTGAGGTCTCAGATTGGCGAGACGTTACGAGTGGAGTCCCGCAGGGGTCAGTCCTTGGACCTATACTGTTTCTGGTATATGTAAATGATCTCCCAGAGAGTATAGAATCGTTTCTCTCAATGTTTGCCGATGATGCAAAAATTATGAGGAGGATTGAAACTGAGGATGATAGTAGGAGGCTACAAGATGACCTAGACAGACTGAGTGAATGGTCCAACAAATGGCTGTTGAAGTTCAACCCGAGTAAATGCAAAGTAATGAAACTAGGCAGTGGAAACAGGAGGCCAGACACAGGATACAGAATTGGAGATGAAGTACTTAATGAAACGGACAGAGAGAAAGATCTAGAAGTTGATATCACACCAAACCTGTCTCCTGAAGCCCACATAAAAGAATAACGTCTGCGGCATATGCGAGGCTGGCTAACATCAGAACAGCGTTCAGGAACCTGTGTAAGGAATCATTCAGAACCTTGTATACTACATATGTAAGACCAATCCTGGAGTATGCGGCCCCAGCATGGAGCCCGTACCTTGTCAAGCACAAGACGAAGCTGGAAAAAGTCCAAAGGTATGCCACTAGAATAGTCCCAGAACTAAGAGGCATGAGTTACGAGGAAAGGCTGCGGGAAATGCACCTTACGACACTGGAAGACAGAAGAGTAAGAAGAGACATGATCACAACCTACAAAATCCTCAGGGGAATCGACCGGTTAAACAAGGATAAACTATTCAACACTGGTGGGACGCAAACAAGGGGACACAGGTGGAAAGTACCCACCTGTGTGGGTACTTTCATGTGGCTCATGTGGAGTACCCACATGAGCCACAGAGACGTTAGAAGGAACTTTTTCAGTGTCAGAGTAGTTAGCGGATGGAATGCATTAGGCAGTGATGTGGTGGAGGCTGACTCCATACACAGTTTCAAATGTAGATATGATAGAGCCCAGTAGGCTCAGGAACCTGTACACCTGTTGTTTGACAGTTGAGAGGCGGGACCAAAGAGCCAGAGCTCAACCCCCGCAAGCACAAATAGGTGAGTACACACACACGCGCGCGCGCACACACACACACACACACACACACACACACACACACACACACACATATTCAAGATTCTGAAGGGAATTGATAGGGTAGATAAAGACAGTCTATTTAACACAAGGGGAACACGCACAAGGGGACACAGGTGGAAACTGAGTGCCCAAATGAGCCACAGAGATATTAGAAAGAACTTTTTTAGTGTCAGAGTGGTTGACAACTGGAATGCATTAGGGGGTGATGTGGTGGAGGCTGACTCCATACACAGTTTCAAGTGTAGATATGACAGAGCCCAATAGGCTCAGGAATCTGTACACCTGTTGATTGACGGTTGAGAGGCGGGACCAAAGAGCCAGAGCTCAACCCCCGCAAACACAACTAGGTGAGTACAAATAGGTGAGTACACACACGCGCGCGCGCGCACACACACACACACACACACACACACACACACACACACACACACACACACACACACACACACACACACACATAATAGGAACAATAACAAATGGAGGGCAAAAAATTATAGTCGTAGTCATATATAATCCACCACCAAATGACAGAAGACCCAGACAGGAATATGATAGAAACAATATGGCCACCATTAACATAATAGAGAGAGCAGCTTCTGTTGCTAGCAGGAATGGATCTGGACTACTAATTATGAGAGACTTCAACCATGGGAAGATAGATTGGGAGAACAGAGACCCGCATGGAGGACCAGAAACATGGAGAGCTAAGCTGCTGGACGTGGCAACAAGAAACTTTCTAAGCCAGCACATCAAGGATCCAACAAGAATGAGAGAAGATGAACCAGCAATGCTTGATCTGATATTTACCCTAAATGAGTGGGATATAAGGGAAGTCAAGATGGAAGCACCCTTGGGAATGAGTGATCACAGTGTATTGAACTTTGAGTACCTGGTAGAGCTAGGAATTATCCCCCCCCAAAAAAGAACTAGGAAACAAAAGGCTGGCATACCGAAAGGGAAATTATGAGGAGATGAGAAGCTTCCTAAGGGAAATACCTTGGGACACAGACCTCAGAGCTAAGTCTGTACAAGATATGATGGACTATGTCACCCAAAAGTGTCAGGAGGCAGTAAGCAGATACATCCCGGGCCAAAAGGAAAAATCCGAGAAGCAAAAGAAGAATCCATGGTATAATAGGGCAGGTATGGAAGCAAAGGTACTGAACAAAAGGGTGTGGAGGAACTTCCGGAATAACAGAACACCAGAAAGCAGAGAGAGATACCAGAGAACCAGGAATGAGTATGTCAGGGTGAGAAGAGAAGCAGAGAAAAGTTATGAAAATGATATAGCAAACAAAGCCAAGACCGAACCAAAACTACTCCACAGTCACATCAGAAGGAAAACAACAGTGAAAGAACAGGTAGTGAAACTTAGAACAGGCGAGGACAGGTATACAGAGAATGACAAAGAGGTGTGTGATGAACTCAACAAGAGGTTCCAGGAGGTCTTCACAATAGAACAAGGTGAGGTCACTGTGCTAGGAGAAAGGGAGGTAAACCAGGCGGCCTTGGAAGAGTTCGAAATTACGAGAGAGGAGGTCAAGAGACACCTGCTGGACCTGGATGTTAGAAAGGCTGTTGGTCCAGACGGGATCTCGCCATGGGTACTGAAAGAGTGTGCAGAGGCACTTTGCTTGCCACTCTCCATAGTGTATAGTAGGTCACTGGAGACGGGAGACCTACCAGAACTATGGAAGACGGCGAATGTGGTCCCAATATACAAAAAGGGCGACAGGCAAGAGGCACTGAACTACAGGCCAGTGTCCTTAACTTGTATACCATGCAAGGTGATGGAGAAGATCGTGAGAAAAAACCTGGTAGCACATCTGGAGAGAAGGGACTTCGTGACAAATCGACAACATGGGTTCAGGGAGGGTAAATCTTGCCTGACTGGCTTAATAGAATTCTATGACCAGGTAACACAGATTAAGCAAGAAAGAGAGGGCTGGGCGGACTGCATTTTCTTGGATTGTCGGAAAGCCTTTGACACAGTACCGCATAAGAGGCTGGTACATAAGCTGGAGAGACAGGCAGGTGTAGCTGGTAAGGTGCTCCAGTGGATAAGGGAGCACCTAAGCAATAGGAAGCAGAGAGTTACGGTGAGGGGTGAGACCTCCGATTGGCGTGAGGTCACCAGTGGAGTCCCACAGGGCTCTGTACTCGGTCCTATCTTGTTTCTGATGTATGTAAATGATCTCCCGGAGGGTATAGATTCATTTCTCTCAATGTTTGCGGATGATGCCAAAATTATGAGAAGGATTAAGACAGAAGAGGACTGTTTGAGGCTTCAAGAAGACCTAGACAAACTGCAGGAATGGTTGAACAAGTGGTTGTTAGAGTTTAACCCAACCAAATGTAATATAATGAAGATATGTGCAGGGAGCAGGAGGCCAAATACAAGGTATTATCTGGGAGAGGAAATTCTTCAGGAGTCAGAGAAAGAAAAAGACTTGGGAGTTGATATCACACCAGACCTGTCTCCTGCAGCGCATATCAAGAGGATAACATCAGCGGCATATGCCAGGCTGGCCAACATACGAACGGCATTCAGAAATTTGTGTAAAGAATCATTCAGAACTTTGTATACCACATATGTCAGGCCAATCCTGGAGTATGCAGCCCCAGCATGGAGTCCGTATCTGGTCAAGGATAAGACTAAACTGGAAAAAGTTCAAAGATTTGCCACCAGACTAGTACCCGAGCTGAGAGGTATGAGCTACGAGGAGAGACTACGGGAATTAAACCTCACTTCGCTGGAAGGCAGAAGTTAGGGGGGACATGATCACCACATTCAAGATTCTCAAGGGAATTGATAGGGTAGATAAAGACAGGCTATTTAACACAAGGGGCACACGCACAAGGGGACAAAGGTGGAAACTGAGCGCCCAAATGAGCCACAGAGATATTAGAAAGAACTTTTTTAGTGTTAGAGTGGTTGACAAATGGAATGCATTAGGAAGTGATGTGGTGGAGGCTGACTCCATACACAGTTTCAAGTGTAGATATGATAAGAGCCCAATAGGCTCAGGAATCTGTATACCTGTTGATTGACGGTTGAGAGGCGGGACCAAAGAGCCAGAGCTCAACCCCCGCAAGCACAACTAGGTATATACACACACACACACACAGCAAAGCTAGCAAAGCAACTAAGTAAAAGGGCGTGGGAAAACTGGGTTTTTCCAGTATGTCTGAGTTTTCTTCTAGTGCCCATTCTCCAAGTTCACTTGTTTTATTTGTAATCCCATCTATGTTAGTGTACATTGCCTTGAAGCTCACTTTCTTCTGTTCATTCTCTTGTCTCCTTGGAGAGCGTTCTGCCGACGGAGGAAACTGTTCAATAGGTGTGAAGATCTGTGAGGTGGTTCCCAGGGTCTCAAGAGGATTCTGGGGTGGGGGGTGGGGGTTCAAGGGAAGGGAGGACAGGTAGGGTATGGAGGAAGGAGGTAGGGGGGAATGTTGCCTGGGGGGCTGTGATTTCCTGGCTTACTCCTCTCTCCCGGCACTTCTTCCTTGCCTCTATCGCTATGGCTCTCTCCTCCTTCGTCCTGTCCCTCTGGAGGACTACATTTTTGTATTCCTCCACATACTGCAGATGACTCTTCCTTTCTAGAATAACCTTCGTGGTCTCGTTTGCAAACACTATCTTCACCAGGCGGTATCTGTCCTTGTTGTACCAACCCAACCTGAAAAATTCTCAATGTTCAGCCCCTTCCATCTTTAACCCCTTTAGTATCCCATTTACTGCCTCTCTGTCCTTGCTTTTCCATTCTTGCCTATTGGAGCCTTCCTGTTCTTTGAGGCCTACAGCTACCACTGATCTTTTTCTTGTGTATTCACATAGTTGTGCTTGCAGGGGTTGAGTTCTGCTCTTTCGGCCCGCCTCTCAACTGTCAATCAACTGTTACTAACTTAATTTTTGCACACACACACGCACACACAAGTGACAAGACTAAGGAAGACAGAGGGGGCATATACTGAAAGTGACAAGGAAATCTGCGAGGCACTGAATGCCAGTTTCCATGGAGTGTTCACTACCGAGCCTGAGCAGCTCCCATTGTTGGAAGGGGTTACCCTAGATGAAAGACTATCAGATATAGAGGTGACAGCAGAGGAGGTAATGAAACAGTTGACAACTCTAGATGCAACTAAAGCAGTTGGACCAGACAAAGTATCACCGTGGATACTAAAAGAAGCAGCACAGGCCCTCAGCGTGCCTCTGGCAATGATCTTTAATGAGTCACTTATGTCAGGAGAATTGCCCAGTTGCTGGAAGAAGGCAAATGTCGTGCCGATCTTCAAGAAAGGAGATAGGGAGGAGGCACTTAACTACAGACCTGTATCACTGACAAGCATCCCCTGTAAAATACTGGAAAGAATAATTAGGCTACGACTGGTTGCACACCTGGAGAACATTAGGTTTGTGAACAAACATCAACATGGGTTCTGGACAGGGAAATCGTGCCTAACAAACCTTCTGGAATTCTATGATAAAATAACGAGGATAAGACAGGACAGAGATGGTTGGGCAGACTGCATATTTCTGGACTGCCAAAAAGCCTTTGATACAGTACCGCACATGAGACTGCTGTTCAAGCTCGAGAGGCAGGCGGGGGTGGGGGGAAAGGTCCTAGAATGGATAAGGAACTACCTAACAGGAAGGAGCCAAAGAGTTACGGTAAGGGGCGAGAAGTCGGACTG
>NC_091214.1:14934807-14941897 GCF_040958095.1 Procambarus clarkii
TTGGTGAGAGGTGGTTGTTGTTGTTAGTGGTGGTGAGAGGTGGTTGTTGTTGTTGTTAGTGTTGGTGAGAGGTTGTTGTTGTTAGTGGCGGCGAGAGGTTGTTGTTGTTAGTGTTGGTGAGAGGTGGTTGTTGTTGTTAGTGTTGGTGAGAGGTGGTTGTTGTTGTTAGTGGTGGTGAGAGGTGGTTGTTGTTGTTGTTAGTGTTGGCGAGAGGTTGTTGTTGTTAGTGGCGGCGAGAGGTTGTTGTTGTTAGTGGTGGTGAGAGGAGGTGGTTGTTGTTAGTGTTGGTGAGAGGTGGTTGTTGTTGTTAGTGTTGGTGGGAGGTTGTTGTTGTTGTTGTTAGTGGCGGTGAGAGGTTGTTGTTGTTAGTGGTGGTGAGAGGTTGTTGTTGTTAGTAGTGGTGAGAGGTTGTTGTTGTTAGTGGTGGTGAGAGGTTGTTGTTGTTAGTGGTGGTGAGAGGTTGTTGTTGTTAGTGGTGGTGAGAGGTTGTTGTTGTTGTTAGTGGTGGTGAGAGGTTGTTGTTGTTAGTGGTGGTGAGAGGTTGTTGTTGTTAGTGGTGGTGAGAGGTTGTTGTTGTTGTTAGTGGTGGTGAGAGGTTGTTGTTGTTGTTAGTGGCGGTGAGAGGTTGTTGTTGTTGTTAGTGTTGGTGAGAGGTTGTTGTTGTTAGTGTTGGTGAGAGGTTGTTGTTAGTGTTGGTGAGAGGTTGTTGTTGTTAGTGGTGGTGAGAGGTTGTTGTTGTTAGTGGTGGTGAGAGGTTGTTGTTGTTAGTGGTGGTGAGAGGTTGTTGTTGTTAGTGGTGGTGAGAGGTTGTTGTTGTTGTTAGTGGTGGTGAGAGGTTGTTGTTGTTGTTAGTGGCGGTGAGAGGTTGTTGTTGTTGTTAGTGGTGGTGAGAGGTTGTTGTTGTTGTTAGTGGCGGTGAGAGGTTGTTGTTAGTGGCGGTGAGAGGTTGTTGTTGTTGTTAGTGGTGGTGAGAGGTTGTTGTTGTTGTTAGTGGTGGTGAGAGGTTGTTGTTGTTGTTAGTGGTGGTGAGAGTTTGTTGTTGTTAGTGGTGGTGAGAGGTTGTTGTTGTTGTTGTTAGTGGTGGTGAGAGGTTGTTGTTGTTAGTGGCGGTGAGAGGTTGTTGTTGTTGTTAGTGGCGGTGAGAGGTTGTTGTTGTTAGTGGCGGTGAGAGGTTGTTGTTGTTGTTAGTGGCGGTGAGAGGTTGTTGTTGTTGTTAGTGGCGGTGAGAGGTTGTTGTTGTTGTTAGTGGCGGTGAGAGGTTGTTGTTGTTGTTAGTGGCGGTGAGAGGTTGTTGTTGTTGTTAGTGGTGGTGAGAGGTTGTTGTTGTTAGTGGTGGTGAGAGGTTGTTGTTGTTGTTAGTGGTGGTGAGAGGTTGTTGTTAGTGGTGGTGAGAGGTTGTTGTTGTTGTTAGTGGTGGTGAGAGGTTGTTGTTGTTGTTAGTGGCGGTGAGAGGTTGTTGTTGTTGTTGTTAGTGGCGGTGAGAGGTTGTTGTTGTTGTTGTTAGTGGCGGTGAGAGGTTGTTGTTGTTGTTGTTAGTGGTGGTGAGAGGTTGTTGTTGTTAGTGGCGGTGAGAGGTTGTTGTTGTTGTTGTTAGTGGCGGTGAGAGGTTGTTGTTGTTAGTGGTGGTGAGAGGTTGTTGTTAGTGGCGGTGAGAGGTTGTTGTTGTTAGTGGTGGTGAGAGGTTGTTGTTAGTGGTGGTGAGAGGTTGTTGTTAGTGGTGGTGAGAGGTTGTTGTTAGTGGTGGTGAGAGGTTGTTGTTAGTGGTGGTGAGAGGTTGTTGTTGTTGTTGTTAGTGGTGGTGAGAGGTTGTTGTTGTTGTTGTTAGTGGCGGTGAGAGGTTGTTGTTGTTGTTGTTAGTGGTGGTGAGAGGTTGTTGTTGTTGTTGTTAGTGGCGGCGAGAGGTTGTTGTTAGTGGTGGTGAGAGGTTGTTGTTGTTGTTAGTGGTGGTGAGAGGTTGTTGTTGTTAGTGGTGGTGAGAGGTTGTTGTTGGTGGTGGTGGTGACAGATTGTTGTTGTTGTTGTTAGTGGTGGTGAGAGGTTGTTGTTGTTGTTGTTGTTGGTGGTGAGAGGTTGTTGTTGTTAGTGGTGGTGAGGTTGTTGTTGTTAGTGGTGGTGAGAGGTTGTTGTTGGTGGTGGTGGTGAGAGGTTGTTGTTAGTGGAGGTGAGAGGTTGTTGTTGTTAGTGGTGGTGAGAGGTTGTTGTTGTTAGTGGTGGCGAGAGGTTGTTGTTGTTGTTAGTGGTGGTGAGAGGTTGTTGTTGGTGGTGGTGGTGAGAGGTTGTTGTTGTTAGTGGTGGTGAGAGGCTGTTGTTGTTAGTGGCGAGAGGTTGTTGTTGTTGTTAGTGGCGGTGAGGTTGTTGTTGTTGTTAGTGGTGGTGAGGTTGTTGTTGTTAGTGGTGGTGAGGTTGTTGTTGTTAGTGGTGGTGAGAGGTTGTTGTTGGTGGTGGTGAGAGGTTGTTGTTAGTGGTGGTGAGAGGATGTTGTTAGTGGTGGTGAGAGGTTGTTGTTGTTGGTGGTGGTGAGAGGTTGTTGTTAGTGGTGGTGAGAGGTTGTTGTTAGTGGTGGTGAGAGGTTGTTGTTGTTGGTGGTGGTGAGAGGTTGTTGTTAGTGGTGGTGAGAGGTTGTTGTTAGTGGTGGTGAGAGATTGTTGTTGTTAGTGGTGGTGAAAGGTTGTTGTTGTTGTTGTTAGTGGTGGTGAGAGGTTGTTGTTGTTAGTGGTGGTGAGAGGTTGTTGTTGTTGTTGTTAGTGGTGGTGAGAGGTTGTTGTTGTTAGTGGTGGTGAAAGGTTGTTGTTGTTGTTGTTTGTGGTGGTGAGAGGTTGTTGTTGTTGTTAGTGGTGGTGAGAGGTTGTTGTTGTTGTTAGTGGTGGTGAGAGGTTGTTGTTGTTAGTGGCGGTGAGAGGTTGTTGTTGTTAGTGGAGGTGAGAGGTTGTTGTTGTTAGTGGAGGTGAGAGGTTGTTGTTGTTAGTGGTGGTGAGAGGTTGTTGTTGTTAGTGGCGGTGAGAGGTTGTTGTTGTTGTTAGTGGCGGTGAGAGGTTGTTGTTGTTGTTGTTAGTGGCGGCGAGAGGTTGTTGTTGTTGTTGTTAGTGGTGGTGAGAGGTTGTTGTTGTTGTTGGTGGTGAGAGGTTGTTGTTGTTAGTGGTGGTGAGAGGTTGTTGTTGTTAGTGGAGGTGAGAGGTTGTTGTTGTTAGTGGAGGTGAGAGGCTGTTGTTGTTAGTGGCGGTGAGAGGTTGTTGTTGTTGTTGTTAGTGGCGGTGAGAGGTTGTTGTTGTTAGTGGTGGTGAGAGGTTGTTGTTGTTAGTGGTGGTGAGAGGTTGTTGTTGTTAGTGGCGGTGAGAGGTTGTTGTTGTTGTTAGTGGTGGTGAGAGGTTGTTGTTGTTAGTGGTGGTGAGAGGTTGTTGTTGTTGTTAGTGGTGGCGAGAGGTTGTTGTTGTTGTTAGTGGTGGCGAGAGGTTGTTGTTGTTGCTAGTGGTGGTGAGAGGTTGTTGTTGTTGTTAGTGGTGGTGAGAGGTTGTTGTTGTTGTTAGTGGTGGTGAGAGGTTGTTGTTGTTGTTGGTGGTGGTGAGAGGTTGTTGTTGTTGCTAGTGGTGGTGAGAGGTTGTTGTTGTTGTTAGTGGTGGTGAGAGGTTGTTGTTGTTGTTGGTGGTGGTGAGAGGTTGTTGTTGTTGCTAGTGGTGGTGAGAGGTTGTTGTTGTTGTTAGTGGTGGTGAGAGGTGGTTGTTGTTGTTGTTAGTGGTGGCGAGAGGTTGTTGTTGTTGCTAGTGGTGGTGAGAGGTGGTTGTTGTTGTTAGTGGTGGTGAGAGGTTGTTGTTGTTGTTAGTGGTGGCGAGAGGTTGTTGTTGTTGCTAGTGGTGGTGAGAGGTGGTTGTTGTTGTTGGTGGAGGTGAGAGGCTGTTGTTGTTAGTGGCGGTGAGAGGTGGTTGTTGTTGTTGGTGGAGGTGAGAGGCTGTTGTTGTTAGTGGCGGTGAGAGGTTGTTGTTGTTGGTGGTGGTGAGAGGTTGTTGTTGTTGTTAGTGGTGGTGAGAGGTTGTTGTTGTTGTTAGTGGTGGTGAGAGGTTGTTGTTGTTGGTGGTGGTGAGAGGTTGTTGTTGTTAGTGGTGGTGAGAGGTTGTTGTTGTTGTTGTTAGTGGCGGTGAGAGGTTGTTGTTGTTGGTGGTGGTGAGAGGTTGTTGTTGTTAGTGGTGGTGAGAGGTTGTTGTTGTTAGTGGTGGTGAGAGGTTGTTGTTGTTGGTGGTGGTGAGAGGTTGTTGTTAGTGGTGGTGAGAGGTTGTTGTTGTTGGTGGTGGTGAGAGGTTGTTGTTGTTAGTGGTGGTGAGAGGTTGTTGTTGTTAGTGGTGGTGAGAGGTTGTTGTTGTTGGTGGAGGTGAGAGGTTGTTGTTGTTAGTGGTGGTGAGAGGTTGTTGTTGTTGGTGGTGGTGAGAGGTTGTTGTTGTTAGTGGTGGTGAGAGGTTGTTGTTGTTGTTGTTAGTGGCGGTGGGAGGTTGTTGTTGTTGTTGGTGGAGGTGAGAGGTTGTTGTTGTTGGTGGTGGTGAGAGGTTGTTGTTGTTAGTGGCGGTGAGAGGTTGTTGTTGTTGTTAGTGGTGGTGAGAGGTGGTTGTTGTTAGTGGTGGTGAGAGGTTGTTGTTGTTGGTGGTGGTGAGAGGCTGTTGTTGTTGCTAGTGGTGGTGAGAGGTGGTTGTTGTTGGTGGTGGTGAGAGGTTGTTGTTGTTGTTGCTAGTGGTGGTGAGAGGTGGTTGTTGTTGTTGGTGGTGGTGAGAGGTTGTTGTTGTTAGTGGAGGTGAGAGGTTGTTGTTGTTAGTGGTGGTGAGAGGTTGTTGTTGTTGTTAGTGGTGGTGAGAGGTTGTTGTTGTTGTTAGTGGTGGTGAGAGGTTGTTGTTGTTGTTAGTGGTGGTGAGAGGTTGTTGTTGTTGTTAGTGGTGGTGAGAGGTTGTTGTTGTTGTTAGTGGCGGTGAGAGGTTGTTGTTGTTGTTAGTGGTGGTGAGAGGTTGTTGTTGTTGTTAGTGGTGGTGAGAGGTTGTTGTTGTTGTTAGTGGCGGTGAGAGGTGGTTGTTGTTAGTGGTGGTGAGAGGTTGTTGTTGTTAGTGGAGGTGAGAGGTTGTTGTTGTTGTTAGTGGTGGTGAGAGGTTGTTGTTGTTGTTGGTGGTGGTGAGAGGTTGTTGTTGCTAGTGGCGGTGAGAGGTTGTTGTTGTTAGTGGTGGTGAGAGGTTGTTGTTGTTAGTGGTGGTGAGAGGTTGTTGTTGTTGTTAGTGGTGGTGAGAGGTTGTTGTTGTTAGTGGTGGTGAGAGGTTGTTGTTGTTGTTAGTGGCGGTGAGAGGTGGTTGTTGTTAGTGGTGGTGAGAGGTTGTTGTTGTTAGTGGTGGTGAGAGGTTGTTGTTGTTGGTGGTGGTGAGAGGTTGTTGTTGTTAGTGGTGGTGAGAGGTTGTTATTGTTAGTGGCGGTGAGAGGTTGTTGTTGTTAGTGGTGGTGAGAGGGGGCGTGGGGGGGCGTGAGGGGGGCATGGGGGGTGGTGCGGGGGGGCGTGGGGGGGCGGGGGTGTGGGGGGGCGGGGGCGTGGGGGGGCGTGGGGGGGTGTGGGGGGGCGTGAGGGGGGGGCGTGGGGGGGCATGGGGGGGGCGTGGGGGGCATGGGGGGGGGTGTGGGGGGGCGTGAGGGGGGGGTGTGGGGGGGCGTGAGGGGGGGGCGTGGGGGGCGTGGGGGGGCGTGAGGGGGGGCGTGGGGGGCGTGGGGGAGGCGGGTGGCGTGGGGGGGGCGGAGGGCGTGGGGGGGGCGTGGGGGGGGGGCGTGGGGGGTGGGCGTGGGGAAGGCGTGGGGGGCGTGGGGAAGGCGTGGGGGGCGTGGGGAAGGCGTGGGGGGCGTGGGGGGGCGTGGGGAAGGCGTGGGGGGCGTGGGGAAGGCGTGGGGGGGCGTGGGGAAGGCGTGGGGAAGGCGTGGGGGGCGTGGGGAAGGCGTGGGGGGGCGTGGGGAAGGGGTGGGGGGCGTGGGGGGGGCGTGGGGGGCGTGGGGAAGGGGTGGGGGGCGTGGGGGGGGGCGTGGGGAAGGGGTGGGGGGAGTGGGGGGGCGTGGGGGGCACTAACACCAAACAAAAGCCATGGAACTTATAATAAAAACACCAGACAAGAGAGAGAGAGAGAGAGAGAGAGCGAGAGAGAGAGAGACAGAGAGAGAGAGAGACAGAGAGAGAGAGAGACAGAGAGAGAGAGAGACAGAGAGCTAGAGAGACAGAGAGAGAGAGAGACAGAGAGAGAGAGAGACAGAGAGCTAGAGAGAGAGAGCTAGAGAGAGAGAGAGAGAGAGAGCTAGAGAGAGAGCTAGAGAGAGAGAGAGCTAGAGAGAAAGAGACAGAGAGAGAGAGAGAGAGAGCTAGAGAGAGAGAGCTAGAGAGAGAGAGAGAGAGCTAGAGAGAGAGCTAGAGAGAGAGAGAGAGCTAGAGAGAGAGAGCGAGAGAGAGAGAGCTAGAGAGAGAGAGCGAGAGAGAGAGAGCTAGAGAGAGAGAGAGAGAGAGAGAGAGAGAGAGATAGAGAGAGAGAGCTAGAGAGAGAGAGAGAGAGAGAGAGAGAGCTAGAGAGAGAGAGAGAGAGAGAGAGAGAGAGAGAGAGAGAGAGAGAGAGAGCTAGAGAGAGAGAGAGAGAGAGAGAGAGAGCTAGAGAGAGAGAGAGAGAGAGAGAGAGAGCTAGAGAGAGAGAGAGAGAGAGAGAGAGAGAGAGAGAGAGAGAGAGAGAGAGAGAGAGAGAGAGAGAGAGAGAGCTAGAGAGAAAGAGACAGAGAGAAAGAGACAGAGAGAGAGAGAGAGAGAGAGAGCTAGAGAGAAAGAGACAGAGAGAGAGAGAGAGAGAGAGAGCTAGAGAGAGAGAGCTAGAGAGAGAGAGAGAGAGATCTAGAGAGAGAGCTAGAGAGAGAGCTAGAGAGAGAGAGAGCGAGAGAGAGCTAGAGAGAGAGAGCTAGAGAGAGAGAGAGAGAGAGAGAGCTAGAGAGAGAGAGAGCTAGAGAGAGAGAGAGAGAGAGAGAGCTAGAGAGAGAGAGAGAGCTAGAGAGAGAGAGAGAGAGAGAGAGAGAGAGAGAGAGAGAGAGAGAGAGAGAGAGAGAGAGAGAGAGA
>NC_091214.1:14942397-14972397 GCF_040958095.1 Procambarus clarkii
CCACCACTCCAGGTTCCAGTGGTCTCCAATTTCAGGGTCCGGACGTCGTCATTTCCAAGATCCAGAGGTCGCCCGTTCACGCCAAACAGGCCGCCACTCCCCGATCTCCTGAACACCTTATCCAGAGCCCAGACGTTGCCAGTTCTAAGGTTCAGAGGTCAGCAGGTCATATCAGAGAAGTCGCCAGTTCCAGAGCTCAGGAGTCACCAATTCGGGGACCCATCAGCCAACACTTACGAAGTTCACAAGTCTGCGAGTCCAGACCCCACAGGTCCCCGACCAGAGGGTCTCGAAGTCCTCAAGTGTGAGGTTCCCGCAGGTCTCACACATACGAGTCAAGAAGCCATCAAAACTGAAATCTAAAAAAAAAAAAAGGTCGCCTCTAGGACACGGAGGCCCTTGAACATCCAGTCCAGAGATCGTTTTTCCGAGAATCAGGACCGGGAGCTATGTCCCTGTGCAGCCGCGTCGACAAGTGCTTGGTGTCGGACGCCTAGAGAATACACCCAGTTCGTGGTGGGTGACGCTGGAGCGAAATGTGACTTTCATCCATTAACAGTTAAACAAAACTTGTATTCCCCACTTGTAATGTAGCTACAGGTCTTTCACAAGCACATTTATATATATATATATATTGCATGGACACGCTGACCGCCTCAGTAACTGCTTGCGCACAAGAAACTTGACTTGTCCAGTGTTGCATGGGTGACTGTTGCCAAAAGGACTTGCCACATGGAAAACGTCAAGCTAATCACTTAGAAAAATAAAGGAAAGTTTAACCCTAGCATAATGTTAAAGGTGTAGTGAAACTATTGATACCTTTATCGCAAGATAGCTCTTAAATTGAGCGTGATCAGGTGTGTCATTAACAGGTGTGTCATTAACAGGTGTGGCATTAACAGGTGGGCCTAACGGGGTTCCTGTCCCCCAACAACATTAAATCCAGTTGTTGGCCAGCTGTTGGCCAGCTGTTGGCCAGCTGTTAGCCAGCTGTTGGCCAGCTGTTAGCCAGCTGTTGGCTAGTAAGTGTTTACACCAGACATGTTTTGTAACGTCTTTTCGCAGGTGTCGACCACCAGGTGACACCAGGTGACACCAGGTGACACCAAGTGAGGCTCACCCACACCTGTGTCACGTGTGTCAGGACCCCAGGGGTTACCAGTTCAGATCAGGACCCCAGGGGTTACCAGTTCAGATCAGGACCCCAGGGGTTGCCAGTTCAGATCAGGACCCCAGGGGTTACTAGTTCAGAATCAGGACCCCAGGGGTTACTAGTTCAGATCAGGACCCCAGGGGTTACTTGTTCAGATCAGGACCCCAGGGGTTACTAGTTCAGATCAGGACCCCAGGGGTTACTTGTTCAGATCAGGACCCCAGGGGTTACTTGTTCAGATCAGGACCCCAGGGGTTACTAGTTCAGATCAGGACCCCAGGCGTTACTAGTTCAGATCAGGACCCCAGGCGTTACTAGTTCAGATCAGGACCCCAGGGGTTACTAGTTCAGATCAGGACCCCAGGGGTTACCAGTTCAGATCAGGACCCCAGGGGTTACCAGTTCAGATCAGGACCCCAGGCGTTACTAGTTCAGATCAGGACCCCAGGGGTTACTAGTTCAGATCAGGACCCCAGGGGTTACTAGTTCAGATCAGGACCCCAGGCGTTACTAGTTCAGATCAGGACCCCAGGGGTTACTAGTTCAGATCAGGACCCCAGGGGTTACCAGTTCAGATCAGGACCCCAGGGGTTACTAGTTCAGATCAGGACCCCAGGGGTTACTAGTTCAGATCAGGACTCCAGGGGTTACCAGTTCAGATCAGGACCCCAGGGGTTACCAGTTCAGATCAGGACCCCAGGCGTTACTAGTTCAGATCAGGACCCCAGGCGTTACTAGTTCAGATCAGGACCCCAGGGGTTACTAGTTCAGATCAGGACCCCAGGCGTTACTAGTTCAGATCAGGACCCCAGGCGTTACTAGTTCAGATCAGGACCCCAGGGGTTACTAGTTCAGATCAGGACCCCAGGGGTTACTAGTTCAGATCAGGACCCCAGGCGTTACTAGAATTACAGGTTGTGACCCCCAGGGGTATCCACCAATCAGGTGGCCCTTCACACCCAGTTCCTTGTCTGCCTGTAACGCAGGCTGAGTAGCGTGTAGAGTAGTTTGTTGAGAGTTGAAGCCTTTTACTTTAATTGCCAAGGCAAAGGGGGAGGGAAGGGGGAGGGGGGGTAGTTTGATTGTAATAATCTGCTCATTGCTAACTTTACCCCTTGTGCAGTGCTCACTTAACGAGAGGGTCAATTAGAGAGTCATTGGGTAATTCGCTCACACTTCCAGAATGTTCGCTCACCTTACCATGGCCAACCATGCATGTTTAAGTAAATATTCTCGACACAGAAAGAGCATAATGAACCAACTTCTAACCAATGTTATATTCTATATAATCTAACAGATGTAATATATATATATATACATACATACCATATGTTTATTTTAGAGATGATATATAAAATATTACATATATGAGGCTTGTTAAGTTTTATATAGTTAGGCTGTTTCCTCTCGTGTGACGTCACAGTCACACCTGGCTCTGATTGGCTCGTCTTGGTATGACGTAGTAGCTAGCCTAGCCGGGACCTATTGGGCTTTACCGTCGTGTGACATCAAGCCTGGCCTGTTGCTCACTGGTTTCCTGTCACGTGATGTCATAGAATGACGCTTTTTGATTTGTTTTAAGTTCCTTTGTGATTTAAGGCGTGTAAGTGGGTGGTGAACAAGGGGCCTTAACTACCTACAGGACGTGTCTGTGGTGTGGCCTTTGACCTAAGGTGATGACGACCGTCCAGTGAGAGGAGTGCGTCAGGGGCCAGATTCACGAAGCAGTTACGCAAGTACTTACGAACGTGTACATCTTTCCTCAATCTTAAACGGCTTTGGTTACATTTATTAAACAATTTACAAGCATGAAAATTTCTCAATCAACTGTTGTTATTGTTATAAACAGCCTCCTGGTGCTTCGGAGCTCATTAACTGTTTAATAATTGTAAACAAAGCCGCCAAAGATTAAGAAAAGATGTACAGGTTCGTAAGTGCTTGCGTAACTGCTTCGTGACTCTGGCCCTGTAGGGCGGCGGGGCTGCTGCTGCTGCTGCTGTAGCTGCTGCTGCTGCTGCTGTAGCTGCTGCTGCTGCTGCTGTAGCTGCTGCTGCTGCTGCTGTAGCTGCTGCTGCTGCTGCTGTAGCTGCTGCTGCTGCTGCTGTAGCTGCTGCTGCTGCTGTAGCTGCTGCTGCTGCTGCTGTTGTAGCTGCTGCTGCTGTAGCTGCTGCTGCTGCTGCTGCTGTAGCTGCTGCTGCTGTAGCTGCTGCTGCTGCTGCTGCTGCTGCTGCTGCTGTAGCTGCTGCTGCTGCTGCTGGTGCTGCTGTAGCTGCTGCTGCTGCTGCTGTTGTAGCTGCTGCTGCTGTAGCTGCTGCTGCTGCTGCTGCTGTAGCTGCTGCTGCTGTAGCTGCTGCTGCTGCTGCTGTTGTAGCTGCTGCTGCTGTAGCTGCTGCTGCTGCTGCTGCTGTAGCTGCTGCTGCTGTAGCTGCTGCTGCTGTAGCTGCTGCTGCTGTAGCTGCTGCTGCTGCTGCTGCTGTAGCTGCTGCTGCTGTAGCTGCTGCTGCTGCTGCTGTTGTAGCTGCTGCTGCTGTAGCTGCTGCTGCTGCTGCTGCTGTAGCTGCTGCTGCTGTAGCTGCTGCTGCTGTAGCTGCTGCTGCTGTAGCTGCTGCTGCAGCTGCCAATCACACAGCATCGCGACAATGCCTCGACAACTCAGAAAGGTTCACGGTGCTGCACTGCTCAATTAGAGGGGGAAGATGGGTAGTGATCTATCAGAGAAGTTAGTGATAATCTAGTGACCCATATAATATAAGCTCCTGGTTTTGCAGCGGCCACAGATGCTGAATGTTTCAAAAGCCAATCCCAGTAACAAAAATTTCATCAACTTGGATCTCACGTATATTTTATGATATATTAAATACTTACTTTAATATATATATATATATATATATATATATATATATATATATATATATATATATATATATATATATATATATATATGGTAATAATCAATGTGTATACTATAGTCCTGCTCCTAACATGATGTACTTACAGTAACTATTTGGTCCAAAATGCCAATATGAAGTGATGGACCACACAAAAAAAAAATCACATTTTCTACCGATAATTTTACAGTCCGACAAAAACAGCTTAAGTCCAACTTTAACATTCCTAGGCCTAAATATAACCCATATATGTACTATATTAGGCCTGAGGTAACGTGTATTAGGCCTATGATTGCTGGGAAAGATCATATTGCTTAGTTTTTTTTTACATTTAAAAGAATGCCTTTAGGGTAACTAAATAACTCAACATGTGGGTTGACCAGACCACACATTAGAAGTTGAAGGGACGACGACGTTTCGGTCCGTCCTGGACCATTCTCAAGTCGATTGAGAATGGTCCCGAAACGTCGTCGTCCCTTCAACTTCTAGTGTGTGGTCTGGTCAACTTACTTCAGCCACGTTATTGTGACTCATCGCCTGCAACTCAATATGTGATTTTTCCGGCGGTCCAACAGTACATATATATATATTTATGTGTAGTTTGGATCACA
The DNA here is from genome assembly GCF_040958095.1 of Procambarus clarkii. Classification (NCBI taxonomy): domain Eukaryota; kingdom Metazoa; phylum Arthropoda; class Malacostraca; order Decapoda; family Cambaridae; genus Procambarus; species Procambarus clarkii. The sequence goes on from NC_091214.1 coordinate 14,947,050, forward strand.
TACTTGCCGCAAGTAGCATCACTCTAGGAGGATGGGCTGGCAAACTGATCATCACTAGCTCCTACCAGACGAAATCCGAAGGCCTTAAAGAGTGTTCAGTGTGACTCCTTACTGCAGTAGCTATTTGGACCCCCATCTCCACTACTCATTGTTCCCTTAACCGCCCAGGTATTTATTGCGACCCTATGAACAATTCTCTCCCAAAATGGGCAGCAGAGGCCTCTCTGGCCATTGTCCAGGCGGGTCATAACTGCTACTGGAAGGTCAGAGGTCAGCTCTCGAGTACGAGAGGGGAGGGGAAGAGTGTTAAGGGTTCACATCTTGGCTTCTGGAGTCACATGCTGCTGTTCGTCCCTCGGTGAAACACACCTCAAGTGACACTTGACACAAGGGTTGTGATATACATGCTCCTGCCACACGCTTCATCCATCCTCACACTCCTATATATATATATATACATACATACATACATATATATATATATATATATATATATATATATATATATATATATATATATATATATATATCCTAAAAATGACTGGATCCATAGACAAAAATGTCTGTAAATGTTTGATAAGAGTAAATGATGACATAGAGGGCCTTGAACTTGGCGACACTTGTGTGTGCCTCCAGTGAAGACAAGGACGTGGAACATGTCTTAATGCATCAGAACTGATGTCACTACACGAAGATGACTTCCTCCACTAGTGCAACCACTGACCGACGCCGGTGGCCTACAGCCTTGAGATGACTCCAGAGGACAAAATAGAGAGGTGTGGAGATCCCGGAGGTCGTTCCACCGGACCTCGCCTTCTGATCATCTCTTTGGCAAAGTTTGATATTAAACATTTCTCTCAGCAACGGCAAGGGGTGGTGGAGCGCCGTCCAGCTAAACAACCACGTTTTGTGTCGATGATGAGTCACAATAACGTGGCTGAAATATGTTGACCAGACCACACACTGGAAGGTGAAGGGACGACCACGTTTCGGTCCGTCCTGGATCATTCTCAAGTCGATGAGAATGGTCCAGGACGGACTGAAACGTCGTCGTCCCTTCATTGTCTAGTGTGTGGTCTGGTCAACACCTTCAGTCTCGTTCCAACAAAGGAATGTAATCTAATTGTTGAGAGAGGTATGATGCAGTGTGGAGGATGGCACTACCACTCACATGGAGTGACACTCCATCACTGTCAAGCACCATAAGGTCTGGCTGTTGTCACAACCACTCACAACATCCCCTACGCCTGTATAATCATCATATTTGGACCACCTGCACTTTATACCCATGAAAATGATGATTTCTACTCATTGGATGATTTTAAGTTCTTGAGACACCTGCTTCATTGACAACATCATAGAATTTATTGTGCATATTCTACAGGTGTACGCATACCATATCAGACGCTTCCAAATGACTTACAGTTTTAGGACGATCACAAACAACGCCTTCCCCTCACATACACTTTTGGTTTGTCAGAAACCTTTATACACTATTCCAACAGTGGCATCCGTTGCTGGTGGCTTATCATGTTTTCTCTCGAATTCACCAGCGACTCCTCTCACCAGAGCATCATATCTGTATTTATCAGAACGAGTTCAACGCGCTCTTCTACTGTCACTTTCAAAGCCATTTTGGAATTAAATAAAAATAAAAAATTTAATTTTGCAATAAGGACAAATTTATGGATCCAGACTTTTGGGACATCCTGCGTATGTAATATACATATAATATATTATATATAATATATATGTATATAATATATATAAGCACTTCTGCATTCATTTCCTTCTCCATCAATTAACCCTAATCCCGCACTGTCTTTTACCACCTTCATACAAACTCTTCCCCAGGAGAGGCAGAAACCAATGGACGGAGTTTCTTTCACCCCGATGCACCTGTTCACCTAGCAGTAAATAGGTTCCTGGGAGTTAGACAGCTGCTACGGGCTGCTTCATATGTGTGTGTGTGTGTGTGTAACATATATGTAGTAGACATAACAGAGGAAAAATAAATTGGTTAGAAAGGCGGGGTCCAAGAGCTAATAGCTCGATTCTGCAAATACAAATAGTAAACACACACACACATACGGGCGGGACCAAAGAGCCAAAACTCAACCCCCGCAAGCACAAATAGGTGAGCACACACACACACACGCACACACACACACACACACACACACACACACACACACACACACACACACACACACACACACACACACACACACACACACACACACACGTGTAGCCTCTCTTTAAAGTTGCTGCGCTCATTGTATAATCGGTATACACCAAGTTGTATATATATAATGAAACAAGTGTATATATTTGGACCGTCATGGATGTGTACAGAGATATATATGTATCTGCCATTCAGGCAGAGGAACTAAGGTGTACTGGTCAGCTATTGGCCAATCACGAGGGGCCTTACGTCGAAAGGGCCGACTGCAACAGGCCTTGGAAAATGCTGGCCAATCAGGAGTAAACTCAAAAGATGATAGCCAATCACGAGGGGGTCTCAGGTATATGGGCAAATCATAAATAGCTTTAACAGATATTAATCAATCATTTAATATTCCTAGAGGTTAGCGGCCAATCAGAAGTAAGCTCAAGAAGTATTGGCCAATTACTAGAGGCCTTAGGATTTTTTAACCAATCAGCAGTAGCCATAGGAGACAATGGCCAATTAGAAGCGGCCTTAAGATAATTATATACTGTACTGTTACTATTTAAAACAAATCTAGATATTTACCTTTTACCAAAATATTGTGATATTATTGATCAAATGGGCGTGTTAAATGTCAAATTATGAGTGGTATATGATTGGCAGGTTGTTGGAGTGACGTCAGAGACAAGAACCAATAAAAAAGCTGTAAATGTTGCCATATAATGAATAAATTATGTGTAGCTATGAAGTTTGTTTAAGTCTCCTTTTCAAATGGTTAATATATTTATATATATATATATATATATATATATATATATATATATATATATATGTATATATATATATATATATATATATATATATATATATATATATATATATATATATATATATATATATATATATATATATATAAGGAAAATTGTTATATCAAGAACATGAATGAGGCTGATAGCATGAACAATAATAAGAACATCATAATACATAGAACAATGAAAAAAAATAATTTGGAGCCATGCATGGATTTGAACCAGCATTCTAGTGAGTCCCAGACTCTTGCCTTAACCCACTCGACCACGACATGTCAAAAAAAACCTTCGACCTGAAACTCTACTGAATCCACTAGGCTGGATGTGGAGGCTAGTCTGGAGGCCCCAGCTGGTGCCACATCCAGGTTTTGTTTACCAATAGCCCACCTGTGGGTAATGAAGAACATCCAGAATAAGCAAATAAATAATAACGATAAGTACAAAACTGGGAACAAAATGAGTCCAGGAATGAGAACATCAGTAAATATAATTCAGTTAGATGGTAATAAAATAATCATTTTAACTAGAAGAATAAGAGCAATAAGGTCAAAGAAAGACTAATATGGAGAACAAAAATATTATAGAGAATGATGTCACCACAATTACAACTCACAAAAAACGCACCTGTCCAGCATTGAGAAGAAAACCAGTATTAAAAACTCACAATACTTAAAAATTGACAAGTAGTCTTAAAATCTGATCATAGAAACGTTTAGCTCGAAATGAGAACAATAATGAAAACAAAAACATATCTAAGAAAAACAAGTTGTGAGAATGAAAGACTCAGAGGATAAACAGTACTAAGAACACAGAATACGAATGCAAATCAGATTAAGAGCATTAAGCTGTTAAAAATAAGTGAATAATTATAATAAAAAAATGAGCAATCTAGTAACACAGTAAACACCAGCCTAGCCCCACAACGGGGCCTGGGAGCCAGATAACAGTAAACACCAGCCTAGCCCCACAACGGGGCCTGGGAGCCAGATAACAGTAAACACCAGCCTAGCCCCACAACGGGGCCTGGGAGCCAGATAACAGTAAACACCAGCCTAGCCCCACAACGGGGCCTGGGAGCCAGATAACAGTAAACACCAGCCTAGCCCCACAACGGGGCCTGGGAGCCAGATAACAGTAAACACCAGCCTAGCCCCACAACGGGGCCTGGGAGCCAGATAACAGTAAACACCAGCCTAGCCCCACAACGGGGCCTGGGAGCCAGATAACAGTAAACACCAGCCTAGCTCCACAACGGGGCCTGGGAGCCAGATAACGGTAAACACCAGCCTAGCCCCACAACGGGGCCTGGGAGCCAGATAACAGTAAACACCAGCCTAGCCCCACAACGGGGCCTGGGAGCCAGATAACAGTAAACACCAGCCTAGCCCCACAACGGGGCCTGGGAGCCAGATAACAGTAAGCACCAGCCTAGCCCCACAACGGGGCCTGGGAGCCAGATAACGGTAAACACCAGCCTAGCCCCACAACGGGGCCTGGGAGCCAGATAACAGTAAACACCAGCCTAGCTCCACAACGGGGCCTGGGAGCCAGATAACAGTAAACACCAGCCTAGCCCCACAACGGGGCCTGGGAGCCAGATAACAGTAAACACCAGCCTAGCCCCACAACGGGGACTGGGAGCCAGATAACAGTAAACACCAGCCTATCTGGGAGGACGAGAGCAGGACTGACGGTTGAAGCAGCAACTGGCCACACGAGGGGGCGGTTATAGCGCCACTTAAGGACAGGCCTGTGTACTTGTTGATGAAGTTGGCCTCACTACAGTGGTGGTATTGGTGTTGGTTAGGGGCGAGTGGTGACAGTACTTACCTATCAGTAAGTCAACAGGGAAGTGAGGTCTAGCAATAGATTTAGCCTCGTTGTACCTGTTGCATTCTAGTTTAACTTTTCAGACTTTCGAATTCTTTGTCAAATCTCGCCTTAAAATTGTGGATGGAGGTGGCTTCCACAACTTCTTTCAGTGCATTCCACTTGTTGCGAACAAGTGGAATACATGTCAAACTGGACAGTAAATAAGTATTTCCTTATATTTCTTCGACTCATTTGTGTTTCCAGCATCTAATTACGTCTTTTCGTTCCACATTCTTTCACTTTAAGGAGGCTGTCCTTATCCACCTTGTCAATTCCTCTCAGTATCTTGTATGTTACGATCATGTCCCCACTGTTTCTTCTCTCCTCCAGGGATGTGAGGTCTATTTTCTTTAACCTATCCTCACAGAGTAGCTCTCTTAGCACTAACTTTGTTGCAAACTGTTCAAATTTGGTGTTATGCTCCACAAGGTGCGGATTTAAGGGCGGTGCTGCATATTATTGTCTAAAAAATACTGTAGACTGAAGGAGTCCTAATTTATGTTCTAATGTTTTTCAGCTTCTCACATGCTGCTGATGTTACCCTTTTTATGTGTGGCTCTGGAGATGGTGTTGGAATTATGGCAACTCCCAAATCCTTTTCTCTCTCCGACTCCTTTGACCGCATTAATGATGGTAGTGACAATGGTAATGATGGTGGTGACAATGATGGTGGAAGCGGTAATGATGGTGATGACAGCGGCAATGATAGTGATGGCAGCAATGGTAATGCAGGACTAAATAATTATAACAGTGGGAACAGCAGTGACTATATTGCTTATCTCAGTGACTACACTAGGGAGATAAGGTCCAGTCCCGGTTGTACAGTTGGGTTCGTTCTCGACTCACAATCGGGAATCCCGGGTTCTAATCCCGGGCGGGTTAGAAATGGTTGGACAAATTTTCTTTCACCTAATGCCGGTGTTCACTTAGCAATAAATAGGTACCCTGGATTTAGTCAACTGTTGTAGAGTTGTTGGAGAGGGTCAGTAATTAGACCTTTGGGGGGGGGGGGGGGGCAGGGGGGACTGCAATATAAGCCTAAGGTATAAACATACGTCAATGAAATTTTTATTATGAATTAAGTGTCGGCCTACTAGCCTTGTACTGTGGCTAGATTATAAGTGTCTTTTCATTCCAAGGTAATGTGGTACTATGAGCTCTGTAACTACTTTATACACCCACGAATATTGGAGGATATTCTTGTACTCTAGTCAGAGTTTGAAAGTGCCGGGGCCAGATTCACGAAGCAGTTACGCCAGCACTTACGAACCTGTACATCTTTTCTCAATTTTTGGCAGTTTTCTTTATAATTATTTAACAGCTAATGAGCTCCGCAGCACCAGGAGGCTGTTTATGACAATAACAACAGTTGACTGGGAAGTTTTCATGCTTGTAAACTGTTTAATAAATGTAACCAAAGCCGTCAAAGATTGAGTAAAGATGTATATGTTCGTAAGTTCTTACGTAACTGCTTCGTGAATCTGGCCCCAGGCCCATAGTGAAGACTCGTGTTCTCTCCTGATTCCATGTATGCCTAACCATCCTGTGAGATCCCTTTGTGTGTATTTTACCTCAATAAACTTATTTCAATTCAATTCAATTCAATCCTGTGAGATAGGGATAGTGGCTGAACTCCTGGCTAGTTGTTGATCTACACTAATTTATTTTATTTATTTATATATATACAAGAAGGTACATTGGGATTGTGAGGATACATAGCATAGTAATTACATTCTTGTAAAGTCACTAGTACGCGCAGCGTTTCGGGCAGAAACTCTGAAGCTGAAATTCTTCATATAGAGCAGTGTACCACCACACTGTTGTGTATACCTAACTTGTTACTAAAAATATTATACAGACTTTTATAAGCTCAACAGGATACTTTAGTTATTTTCAAATATAATTGAAAATTATGTCTCACTATACAGTCATTTGTTGCGAGAATTACGAATGTTAAGAGAACACCATTTTCTATAGCGGTACCGTTAAAGAAAATAATTCTCCGTTGGCGCTTCTTAAGAGTAACTTGTTTATAATATATTTACTTACTCGTTTTCACGATTATATTATTTTTTTATTTATTAATATTTCAAAGGCACCAAATTGATCATTGTAGACAAAAGTTTGATCCACTGACACGGCTTTGTGTCAGTGACTCTCAGGCGACAGCTGACGTTAATTTGTATTGTGAAGCCTAATTCTGCAACCTTACAAATTACGTCGCTTTTTATTTTATTTATTTATTTATTTATTTATTTATATATTTATATACAAGAAGGTACATTGGGTTTGTGAGAATACATAGTATTTACAATCTTGTAAAGCCAATAGTACGCGCAGCGTTTCGGGCAGAGCTTTTTCGGGCATCAGCTTTTCGCTCATATGTGACTCACACTAAAAATCAACGTAATTCAAAATGAAATCGGCTCACGAAAGTGACGTACTGTCCCGTTTTCTGTTTTGGGTGTTCTGGCTTAGGCTGTTAGGTTAGGAGAGGAAACTTTCAATTTACGGTTTCCATGATGTTTTGAACCTTAGAAAAATTTCTGCCCTCCTAACCTACCAAAGAACTAGTGTAGACCTTAACTTGTTGGTTTGAAAAAAAATCAAAATTTATTTTCAATTATTTTTAATTTTCAAATTACAGTCCTTTTTGGCCGTTGCGCATATGACGTAATTTGTCAAATCAAATCAAATGTTTATTCAGGTAAACGTACATACATAGAGGATTAGTTACAAACATAATGTTGGATTTAGAGATAGAGCTAATACATACAATACCTAAAGCATACATACTAATACACATAGCGTTTCGGGCACGGTACATAAGCGGACGGGTTGAATTCTGACCAAGAATCCCTCCCTGGTAAAGCTACGAAAAACGACGCTGAACAAAATAATAAATCAATGTTGATTCACAGTTACTTGAACATTATTTGTCAACTGCTAAATAAGACTTTTTCAAACCAGAATGAAGATAAAATCGATGTATATTTAGAAGATGTCGCTTTTATGTCAAAACTTCGACGTCGATAAATACACCCTCAACGGATTGGTTGTGTTATTGTTATTAGTGTTTAAAATGGTTATAAATTATTGAAATACATGCGCATTAAACTTTAAATGTGGTAATCCTGCTGGGACTAAGATTTACTAATGCTTTAAGTAGGTAAAATTTAATGCTTTAAGCAGGCAAAACTTAATGCTTTAAGCAGGTAAAACTTATTGCTTTAAGAAGGCAAAAGGTACTGCTTTTAGCAGGTAAAACTTAATGCTTTAAGTAGACAAAACTTAATGCTTTAAGCAGGAAAAATTTAATGTTTTAGACTGGTAAAACTTAATACTTTAAACAGGTCAAATTTAATGCTTTAAACAGATAAAACTTAATGCTTAAACAAGATAAAATTTAATGCTTTAAGCAGGTAAAACTTAATGCTTTAAGCAGGAAAAATTGAATGTTTTAAACTGGTAAAAATTAATGCTTTAAAATGGTAAAGCTTAATGCTTTAAACAGGAAAAATTTAATGCTTTAAACAGGTAAAATTTAGTGCTGTAAACTGGTAAAATTAAGTGCTTTAAACTGGTAAAACTTAATGCTTTAAACAGGTAAAATTTATGTTGTAAACTCGTAAAATAAAATTAGTGTTTTAACCTGGTAAAACTTAATGCTTAAAGCAGGTATATATGCTCCTGATGACAATGATCAAATATTTCATGCATTATGACTTGCTTTTGGCTCGTGCAAAAGGTTACCACTCTGCAATAAATGTATACAAATATTGTTTGATTTTTTACATATACGTCAGTTCCTATGTATATATTAATACATAGGATATATGTATGTATATGCATGCATGCTTGAAATGCATGTAAAAATATAGCCGATAAAAGTCAATTTAATAATTATAATATATTCATTCTCATTCACGTAATGATACATTCTTGCACTCGTGTGTGAACATGAAAATACTGCACTTGTATATATATCTTTACTTACCAGACAGCCCCGCTCCTGTGCCAGGTAAGTCCACTACGGGCTCACCATAGCCCGTGCTACTTGCAACTTGTGTTTTGAGCAGCTGAATCTAAAACAGCGACGTACTTACCTTGGTATTATGTAGTCGTCTGGGACACGCATGGGAAGGAGGCGAGGCTTCTGGAGGTCTTATTATTTCCAACGTCAACTTTTTCAATCTTATTCCAGACCATCTTGGCTTGCTGTTGAAGTCTGAGGTTTTGCAACCATTATTATTATTGTCTTGATTGATATTACCTGTAGTTTTGGCATATTTCTGGTCTATTTTAGTGTGGAGTGAGAGAGTGATTTTCGTGTTGGGGTATTGGAGATACGGGGCCAGAATCACGAAGCAGTTACGCAAGCACTTACGAACCTGTACATCTTTTCTCAATCTTTGACGGCTTTATTTACAATTATTAGACAGTTAATGAGCTCTGAATCACCAGGAGGCTGTTTATAACAATAACAACAGTTGATTGGCAAGTTTTCATGCTTGTAAACTGTTTAATAAAGGTAACCAAAGCCGCCAAAGATTGAGAAAAGATGTACACGTTCGTAAGTTCTTGCGTAACTGCTTCGTGAATCTGGCTGCTGGTCGTTCAGCGGGGGAGGTGGCTTTTAAATGTCCTCGTGCGAGTGTCACGTGAAATTCTGTGTGTGTCACACTCTTAAGTGGCAGTGTGACAGTTTAGGAGTGACAGTAACCCGTGCCAGCAGACAGGTGCTGTTCCCGCTGGCTGCTTCACTACTCTCGTCTTGTCAATATTGACTCGTTATGTTATCTCTCTCTCCTTTTCACTTACTCATTTCCGCACGTAATTATTCACATCCTTTTTTCTTATTTACACTAGTTCTATCTTTTCTTTCCCTTCCTATCAGAGATTATCGGCTACATATTATTATATATATTTCTGCCCGAAACGCTGCGCGTACTAGTGGCTTTACAAGATTGTAATTACTATCCTATGTATCCTCACACTCCCAATGTACCTTCTTGTATATATATATATATATATATATATATATATATATATATATATATATATATATATATATATATATATATATATATATATATATATATATATATATATATATATATATATATATATATATATATATATATATATATATATATATATATATATATATATATATATATATATATATAAGTAAATAAATAAATAAATATATAAAAACACTTGGTGCGGGTGGCGGGCGCCCTGAATGTAAACATTGACCGCCGCGGATATTAGCAACCACAAACCGCTCTCTACGTCTGAATTCAAATAATTATTGCACTTTAACAATGATTATCACTGCACTAAACACTTATTAACACTGTAGTCCATGCGAGGTTCTCGTGGGCTTGTTAATCCCCGTAAATAAGGCAGGTGATGAGCTAGGCGCCGCGGCCGGCCAGTCACTCTTCTCGCGCCCAAATATAGCCTCTTCTCGATATATAACAATTATTGATAATAAATATAACACATATATTATTCCACTCTGCAAAAAAAATTTGCTTTATTTTATATTTATAATTTGTTTCATTTAAAACATATAAAAGGTTTAATTTTTCGTAGCATTTTACACCAAACGTTCGATTTGTGGCAGGATCGAACACTTCAGGAAACAGCTGTAAAGTCTATGCCTTAAAGTTAGACTGATAATTACTCTTCATTACAGACGCTTATGAAGCAACTGTTTAAGGCTGTACCCTGGAAATGGTCAGTCGTTGGCCACTATGGTGATGATGGCTTTAAGGGTGATTCAAGTAATACCGTAATATGCATGAGGCTTTGTTGACATAGCCTATAGTGGTGGTGGTTAAATAAAACAAAACTTCAGTACAAAGCATTTACATTTGCCTTACAACAAACAAGATAAATGGACACCTATATACGATAAGTGTCCATTTTTCCATTCATAATGAACATTCCAAGCAGCACCATGATGGTTTTGGCTGGGATATCGATATCTATGGCAGGTGGCTGCTTGTAATGAATCCCCCCGTGATGAACAGTTCAATTGTAAACTATGTGAACAAGAACTGACACACTCCCTCGGGGGGCCTCGTAGCCTGGTGGATAGCGCGCAGGACTCGTAATTCTGTGGCGCGGGTTCGATTCCCGCACGAGGCAGAAACAAATGGGCAAAGTTTCTTTCACCCTAAGTGCCCCTGTTACCTAGCAGTAAATAGGTACCTGGGAGTTAGTCAGCTGTAACGGGCTGCTTCCTGGGGTGTGTGTGTGTGGTGTGAAAAAGAAAAAAAAAAAAAAAAAAAAAAAAAAGTAGTAGTAGTTAGTAGACAGTTGATTGACAGTTGAGAGGCGGGCCGAAAGAGCAAAGCTCAACCCCCGCAAAACACAACTAGTAAACACTCCCTGTGATTGCCCTGTTATCAGTGACTTCAGACCTAACGGTATGAGGTACTTTGAGCTCTGTAATTACGTAATACACGCAGGAATATAGGAAGATATTATTGTGCTGTACCCAGATTTTGCTAGTGGAGGCAAATAGATCAGCCTTACATTTCATGTTCTCTCCTGATTCCATGTATGCCTGGCTGTCCTGTGAGGTGGGGATGTTGGATGAGCTTGTAACTAGTTTTTGATCTACACTATGTAATCTTTCATATAGAATAGGGTAGCAGCACATGGCTGTGTGTATACCTAAACTTAAAAAAAAAAAATTCTTCTTTTATTTGCACTTGTAGATGCTGCCAAAAAACCTTCTGCCAATTTCCTATATTCTTATGAAACCTTAACTACAATATTAAATAAATGTTCTTTCCAAAATATAATATATAAACGGATATAGTTTTTGTACAAAGTGTTTGAATAACACAAAAGGAATATGGCGGCCACATCACGCCAGCATAGCCAGCTAATCGTATCTTTTTAGCTGTGTATTATTTGTCATTAACTCAGTAGTAGTCAGCTTCGCTCGCGACTCACAATCAGGAATCCCGGGTTTCGACGGTCGGGACAGAAATGTCTGGGCACGTTTGCCCTGTTCACCTAGCAGTAAATAGGTACCCGGGAGTTGGTCAGCGTGTTGTGGAATGCATCCGGGGGAGACCTTGCGCCCTACGCCTTGCCGTTGTCTCATAATGGTCAATGTTATGTCTGCCACTCTAGGAGGGAAGACCATCATGCATCGCTCTGGTACTGTCAGCTAACACACACTATCCCGCGAACAAATCCACAAGGGCCGTGACGAGGATTCGAATCTGCATCCGGGAGCATCCCAGACGCTGCCTTAATCGACTGAGCAACGACATGGTCAAAAGAGTTGAAACCGAAGATCTACTGAACTATCCTGTGATGCAGAGCTCACTTGTCCTTAGATATTAAACGCCAGGATCTTTCTGATAATAAAAGCCTTCTTAAGTGTATTAATGAAACCACAGACCTGGGGTGTTAGTCAGCTGTCACGGGCTGCTTCCTGGGGGTGGAGGCCTGGTCGAGGACCGGGCCGCGGGGACACTAAAGCCCCGAAATCATCTCTAGATAACCTAACTCATTGTGCTGAGTTGCCGTCATTCACTAAATGGTATGTCTGCGCAAATATTTGTCTAAAGATAGCTAGCTATGTAGTTTTTGTACATTTAAACCCCAGAACCTTATGAAATTAATAGTTCACAACCACAGGTGAAGTTGTTCTAAAACATTTCCCAGTTCCTTTATATTTATGTAAACATTAATAAATGATTATTTATTTGATACTATTTACAGAGTATACTCAAGTGAGTGTTATTAAGCACATTTCAGTTATTACAAGAGTACACCCGCCAAACACACACCGAAACTACGACGTTGGCACAACGTTCGAACAAGCTTTAACACCACCTAAGCAGTTATAACAACCAATATAGCAAGTTGTAACAACGTTCTAATACGTCATAAATACGTTAAGCCAAGATGTAACAACTTTATTACAAGTTGTAACAAGCGGAAAATAGAGACAGTTTCGGTTTGTGTTTCCAGGGCACGGATGACACCAACAGTACTCAGAGGGTCCACGGAGGGAAGAAAGTAGTCACCCTCGGGTTTACAGAGTACCAGTGACGTAGAGGGTTACCTACTTGTCTCAGCTCCTTGACCCTGGTCCCTAGAAGAGACCATAAGTCCCGTCCACATAGTCCCTAGTCCCCCGTCCAACCCGTTCTCGCACTTGCTTATAGTCAATATTGGCTTATTTAATAAGTGCAATTAGTATATGTGACATACTAATTGATGGTGAATATTTTAGTTTACCTTGAAAAGCTTCATAGAAAACACCGACCTCACCTAACCTTCTTAGTATGTTAAGATAAGCATCTTATTGCTTCTTATTTACAATTATTACTTAACCTATCAACGGTATAGGTTAAGTAATAATTGTACCCCCGTCCCCATAGCCTCATAGCTCATAAGCCCCGTCCACACCCTGAGGGCCATGTTAACTTCACAAACAAAATGGGTCAAGCATAAAAGTCGTGTGAGTTTTTCAACGAGTTTATTTGTTAACAAACATACAAATGAAGCCTGCTCCACGGGTGGTCATTCTCGCATAGGGCGCCCCACACACCACCTCGCCTATGACGTCATCACTGGCATAGTGACCCCTACCAATGACGTCATCACTGGCATAGTGACCCCTACCAATGACGTCATCACTGGCATAGTGACCCCTACCAATGACGTCATCACTGGCATAGTGACCCCTACCAATGACGTCATAATAGGCATAGTGACCCCTACCAATGACGTCATAATAGGCATAATGACCCCTACCAATGATGTCATAACAGGCATAGTGACCTCTACCAATGACGTCATAACAGGCATAATGACCCCTACCAATGACGTCATCACAGGCACATGATCACATCGATGATTATATCGTTAAGGTAATGGGCAGACTGATGACGTATCATCACCATTCAATGAGCATGTAGTTGACATCATCACAAGGTTATGCATCACTGATGAAGTCAGCATACCAATGATGACTTCATCTTAGGCACATGGCTCCACTGACGTCAACATTACAACATGACACAACTGATAACATCAACATAACCACATGACATCACTGATAACGTCACCATAACCACATGACATCACTGATAACGTCACCATACCCACATGACACCACTGATAACGTCACCATACCCACATGACACAACTGATAACATCAACATAACCACATGTCATCACTGATAACATCAACATACCCACATGACACAACTGACAGCATCAACATAACCACATGACACCAGTGATGATGTCAACATTACCACATGACATCTCTGATGACGTCAACATATGCATCATATGACATCAGTAATCTTAAACGTGCTTTAAACCATTAGATCTGGGCTATTTCTCTACTTTTCTAAAAGGCAGAAAAATATACTTTGTACGCCTCGCTCATGTTCCTTTACAATGACGACTTTTCATGGTGAACTTAAGAATTCTTTCCTAATTCTTAGCAGTAGAAGTTTATAAATGCCTTAAACCTAATTTAATGCACATTAATAATCAATTTCTACTTTACACAATTTTTATTATAAAAACATGTTTTAATAAATGATCACAAGAGACATATAACTTTAATTTTTGAACAGCTGTGACGTATACACTTATTTTGTATTGAAGGCCACAATACATTCACACCTGCTGTATCTCAGAGCAGAATACAACACCAGCTGTATCTCAGAGCAGAATACAACACCAGCTGTATCTCAGAGCAGAATACAACACCAGCTGTATCTCAGGGCAGAATACAACACCAGCTGTATCTCAGGGCAGAATACAACACCAGCTGTATCTCAGAGCAGAATACAACACCAGCTGTATCTCAGGGCAGAATACAACACAAGTACTCAAGACATTGAGGCTCTACAACAGGCGCAGATATTCCCAGGTTAGGAAGGAATATTTATTCAGATATTCCCAGGTTATTCCCAGAATATTCCCAGGATATTCCCAGGTTATTCCCAGGTTATTCCCAGGATATTCCCAGGTTATTCCCAGGATATTCCCAGGATATTCCCAGGTTATTCCCAGGTTATTCCCAGGATATTCCCAGGTTATTCCCAGGTTATTCCCAGGATATTCCCAGCACAGAGAGGGAGGAGAGTGTAGAACCCCCCCCCCCCCTGAACCCAGTTAGACGTCTGGTCCGGGGTGGCTGATATGATCTTAGTCTACAGCCAGTCATTTTGCCTGGAAGGGAGGGGGGAGGGGATTACCAGGGGGAAAGCGCTAAGCCATTACGACTATATGGCACCTTGGAAGGGATCAGGATAAGTATTTGGGATGGGACGGAGGGATGGAATGGTGTCCAACCACTTGGACGGTCGGGGATTGAACGCGGACCTGCATGACGCGAAACCGAGGTTCGGGGTGGGTGAGGGAGACTCATCTCTTCCCTGTCACTTTCATCACATTTAAGGCATCAGGTGGGATAGCAAAACATTTTCTCACACACACAAAAAAGAGATGAACAACCTGTTCCCGTCACATTATACAAGGAATATGCCATCAACCTGAACCTGGTGGGATATTTAGCCACAATTATTGGGATAAGGTGAAGAGAACAAGTGTGAAAATCCACCTTAATAGAGCTTCGCATTTTGACGCATTTTAGCCCTTACCAAGGGCCAAAAATTGTCGTACTAGAAAATTGTAGCGGCTGGCGAAGTTGACATCCTGTTCCGTTTTCTGTTTTGGGTCCTCTGGTAGGTAAAGATAAGGGCACTTTAGTACGAAAGTTTCTTGATGTTGGGAACCTTAGGAGGACGGGCTGCTCCCTCCGTCAGCTAACGGAGGGAGCAGAGGGGAGTGTGTACTGATGCAGGAAATAAGAGAGAAGCAAGTAACGTTGAGGTTGAGTGGAGAAGAGCAGCAAGCCGAGGACGTTATTTGCGAAGAGACCTGAGTGAAGGCGGGAGGAGGCCTTTAGTGTCGAAGGTGACGGAGGAGATCATGCCCTTGGTGGGGGACCAGACGCCGAAGTACTGGATGGGCTGCCCCCGTACTTCCCTCGGCACCGACAGCACCAGGCTCCTCTGTGTGTACTTCTTGAGTGGCTCCAACGACCCTTTCTCGTCCAGCACTTGAGAACCGCTGGACTGCGCGTCCCCGCTCCCCAGCACAAAGATGGCGTCTGAGGAAGACACATACAATCATCTCCACTCCCACATATATCTCGTAAACTTAACAAGAATGAAAACTGATAATATATTAAAAATAGATATGAATTTTTAACATTCTTTTCAATATACAATTTTAGAAATAATACTCAATAGATTTAGAATGTCAGGTAATAAATACTGGCACAACATGGGTTATCTTGAGGTTATCTTGAGATGATTACCTTAATAACTTACCTTAATTTAACTTACCTTAATAACTACAAGAAGTTAGACTCATACCTCCATTGTGGTTAACAATATGTGTAAATATACGATATATATATATTTATGACAGTGTCAGACCACGAAGGAAGAATTGAAACAGGAATTTCCTTAACTAATTTCGTATTTAATAATACATCTTCAGAAGGGTCTTCATCTTCACCCTTCTGAAGATGTATTATTAAATATGAAAGTACTTAAGGAAATATTCTTGTTTCAGTTCTTCTTTCGTGGTCTGACACTGTCACATTTTTCATCACGTGTTAATTTTCGTGATATACACACATATATATTTATATATATATATATATATATATATATATATATATTTATATATATATATATATATATATATATATATATATATATATATATATATATATATATATTTATATATACATACAAATTTTAGAAGTATATATATATATATATATATATATATATATATATATATATATATATATAACAATATCAATATATATCTAATCAGCTGAACAATGTTATATTTCGTCCATCTCCCACTCGTTATCCCGCTAGGTCACTGTTCACCTAGCAGTAAACAGGTACCTGGGAGTTAGACAGCTGCTACGGGCTGCTTCTTGGGGGAAGTGTAACAAAAAGGAGGCCTGGTCGAGGACCGGGCCGCGGGGACGCTAAGTCCCGAAATCATCTCAAGATAACCTCTCACACACAGTTGTATGTGTGTGTGGGAGCGAGTTAGCAGGGGAGTGAGTTAGTTAGGAAGCCGGTCGGCCGAGCGGACAGCACGCTGGATTTGTGATCCTGTGGTCCTGGGTTCGATCCCAGGCGCCGGTGAGAAACAATGGGCAGAGTTTCTTTCACCCTATGCCCCTGTTACCTAGCAGTAAAATAGGTACCTGGGTGTTAGTCAGCTGTCACGGGCTGCTTCCTGGGGGTGGAGGCCTGGTCGAGGACCGGGCCGCGGGGACACTAAAAAGCCCCGAAATCATCTCAAGATAACCTCAAGATAAGCTATTGTTAAGATGTTGTTAATTGCATGGTGCCAACATCTCAAGAAGCACATCAATATGCCGAAACAACCGGCATATTGAGGCGGGACCAAAGAGCCAGAGCTCAACCCCCGCAAACACAACCAGGTGAGTACACACACACTAACCTGGAACAGTTCTAGTTTAGTTCATTTATTATGCACCCCATACCCATCTTGTGGGCGGTAGTGGAAAGGGTTACAGAGGCACATAATGGGCTCAGGGACTGAACCCCACAATTCATTTAGCTAAGCAAGTTACAATCTTTTTGAGCTAGTTACAACATTCAATATAAGTCGTCACATCAAGAATGGGTTCGAGACTAACCTGGAACAGTTGCGTCGAAGGTGAAGTCATTGACCTTGATGGTGTCAGTGTCGACCACGGTGACGGAGGAGGCGGCCAGCGCTGGCTTGTCACTGTGTAGGCCCGTAGCCACCTGTGGCGCCGGCTTCACCAGGCCCGGGGGCACAGTCACGTGTCCGAAGTCAATCTGCACCCACACAAACACTTTTACTTTAGCTAAGTTTATTTATTATGCATCTTCAGACCCCTTCCTGTGGGGGGGGGGGGCATGGGACCCCCAGACCCCTCCTGTGGGAGGGGGGGCATGGGACCCCCAGACCCCTCCTGTGGGAGGGGGGGGCATGGGACCCCCAGACCCTTCCTGTGGGAGGGGTATGGGATCCCCAGACCCCTTCCTGTGGGAGGGGGGGGGGGGTATGGGACTCCCTGACCCTTCCTGTGGGAGGGGGGGGCATGGGACCCCCAGACCCTTCCTGTGGGAGGGGTATGGGATCCCCAGAACCCTTCCTGTGGGAGGTGGGGGGGGTATGGGACCCCCAGACCCTTCCTGTGGGAGTGGTATGGGACCCCCAGATCCTTCCTGTGGGAGGGGTATGGGATCCCCAGACCCTTCCTGTGGGAGGTGGGGGGGGTATGGGACCCCCAGACCCTTCCTGTGGGAGTGGTATGGGACCCCCAGATCCTTCCTGTGGGAGGGGTATGGGACCCCCAGATCCTTCCTGTGGGAGGGGTATGGGACCCCCATACACTTCCTGTGGGAGGGGGGGCGGTATGGGACCCCCAGACCCTTCCTGTGGGAGAGGTATGGGACCCCCAGACCCTTCCTGTGGGAGGGGTATGGGACCCTCAGACCCTTCCTGTGAGAGGGGGGCATGGGACTCCCAGATCTTCCTGCGGGAGGGGTATGGGACCCCCAGATCCTTCCTGTGAGAGGGGTATGGGACCCCCAGATCCTTCCTGTGGGAGGGGTATGGGACCCCCAGACCCTTCCTGCGGGAGGGGTATGGGACCCCCAGGCCCTTCCTGTGAGAGGGGTATGGGACCCCCAGATCCTTCCTGTGAGAGGGGTATGGGACCCCCAGATCCTTCCTGTGAGAGGGGTATGGGACCCCCAGATCCTTCCTGTGGGAGGGGTATGGGACCCCCAGATCCTTCCTGTGAGAGGGGTATGGGACCCCCAGGCCCTTCCTGTGGGAGGGGTATGGGACCCCCAGATCCTTCCTGTGGGAGGGGTATGAGATCCCCAGGCCCTTCCTGTGGGCGGTACTGCCACAGGTTACAACATATAATGGGCTTGGAAACTGAACTCCAAAATTGGTCTAGCTAAACAAGTTACAGTGTTGATAATGACCGAGTTACAGTTCTGATAATAGTTACACAGTGTTCTTGTAGAGCACAATAGGTTCAAGACGTGGACCACGGAGAGACAGAGACATTAACAGTCATCCAAGTTACAGTTACACGAGGTCTTTGTGAAGCTGGGCATCGTTTACCTATGCTCCTCATATATAGGAAACAACATTTAAATTATAAGCAATAATCATCTTAAATGATCCTAAACTACTTATATTTATTTCTCTACGATCCTCTTTAAGGAGTATAAGTGTAATCAATGCTATTTATACCATAAATGATGTTTATCGTTAATTAATATCGATAATTATCTTAATGTTAATATATCTGTCTCTGCGTTGTCTCGGGATCATGAAGTGGGTAGAATGTAATTATGTGTTAATTACATAACACATAATTACATTCTACCCATTTCACGACCCCGAGCCAATGCAGAGGTTATCTTGAGTTGATTTCGGGGCTTTAGTGTCCCCGCGGCCCGGTCCTTGACCAGGCCTCCACCCCCAGGAAGCAGCCCGTGACAGCTGACTTAACACCCAGGTACCTATTTACTGCTAGGTAACAGGGGCATTCAGGGTGAAAGAAACTTTGCCCATTTGTTTCTGCCTCGTGCGGGAATCGAACCCGCGCCACAGAATTACAGGATCCAATGCCTCTGCCTTAGGAACACAGGCAGCCACCAGGATATAAGCTGCCCATGTTGATACAGTCAATACCCCATCAATCTCCCCCTATATGTTATGCCATTCATCCACTCGTGCTTTACCACCACGCCCAAAGAGAATATAAGTCTGTGCTAAACTTGGTAAACTTCACGGGAGACATCTCCCGTCACGCAGGGTGCAGTCGCACCTCCACAGATCTCCAGTATCATCTATTGATACTGGAAATGGCTCAAAAGGGCCACCACTTATGGGCTATTCATGCCCGTGCCACCTTTTGGGTGGCTTAATCTTCTCTCTCTCTCTCTTTCTCTCTCTCTCTAGGTGAACTTGTCTTTGAGAATATAAGGAGTGACCTTGTAAAACGCATTCCTAGGCATAAGACCGAAATAAAAAGTGTGAAAATGAACTTTGAAGAGTTAATTTTTCAACTTCCCTCGACAGTGAAGAAGAACATAAGAAATAGTGAGAAGATTCGTGTTAGAATCGTTAATCTAACTCCTTCAGTCATATTAAACATATGTTTACAAGAAAGACTGCTACCAAAATATACTAATATATGGCCTGTGATATATGTCCTGTAATATATGTAAGAGTAATATGTTACAGATGTCCTGTGACATCTTGCTGATGTCACAGGAAGCTATGATGACCAAGCCACACATTAGAAAATGGAGAAACGACGACGTTTCGGTCCATCCTGGACCTTTCACACACGACCTGACAATGGTCCAGGACGGACCGAAACGTCGCTGTTTCCCCATCTTGTGATGTGTGGTTTGGTCACCAGCGAAACATGGGTTCGTATCCTGGCCGGGAGGATTTACTGGGCGCAATTCCTTAACTGTAGCCTCTGTTTAACGCAACAGTAAAATGTGTACTTGGATGAAAAAACGATTCTTCGCGGCAGGGGATCGTATTCCAGGGACCATAGGATTAAGGACTTGCCCGAAACGCTACGCGTACTAGTGGCTGTACAAGAATGTAACAACTCTTGTATATATCTCAAAAAAAAAAAAAAAAAAAACACATCTGTTCCCAGAAAGCATCGGCATAGGAACCATTCAGTTAAACTAGGATGTGACCAATGGAATGACATTGCAGCAGTTTTATTAAAAGAAATATAATTTAATCTAATCTCATAATTTAAACCAATAATACACTGAATATGAGCTCAGGAGTTTTTAAAATAAACTCATTACTTGCATCTAAGAAACTAATATATTGGTACTAAAAGTTCCTCCTAGCCACTCGCCCTTGTGCAGTTGTGTTAAGCGTTGCTCCTGTCATGTAAAATAGTGATTTTTGTGGTCCTCTAAAATGTTGTTTTCTTAATTGTTATTACTAATACGTTTCAATGTATAACCGAGGCTGTGAAATTATTTAGTATGCCCATTAATTGTTGGGCCGTTTTCTAAAATGGAACGTTTTCTATATTACGTATTCAGGGGACAGGCAGTCTGTGCATATATACCTTATGCTTATATCAATGTCCCCGCAAGGTCGAACTACTCACCCTCCAAGGATCCAACCACACAAGAAGCTGACTCACTCTTTACTACTCTCTCTCCCACCCTTACTCTTTATTACTCTCTCTCTCCCTTGCTCTTTACTCCCTGACCCTTTACCACTCTCCCTCCCTTACCCTTTACCACTCTCCCTCCCATACTCTTTACTCCCTGACCCTTTACCCCTCGCCCCCCCCTACCACACTGGCACTCACAGCGAACTGGCGGCACCAGACGGAGATCCACTTGACGTCATTGAGTGACCGCTGGCCCTTCTTGGTCACGGGGAACCTCAAGACGATGTTCTTGTTGCGGTAGGGGCCGAGGACGTCGTTCCTGGGGGCACGGGAGCTCTTAGTACGGGCGCCGGATTATTATTAACATCTTTATTGACAAAATTAATTACAATTTTGCCTAATCTGAGGATTTTGATAGTCTTATTAAAGTGAGGATAATGGTGGTATTGACTGTCACGCAGGACAGAGGGTCATACACAAGACAATAGGTCTAAACTGTAGGCTGAAGCACATATATATCATGGTTACAATCAATGTTTTAATGTATGGATATGTGAAAACAACTTTCTACTGTGCACTGCCACACAAGGGCAGGGATGTGCACTGCCACACAAGGGCAGGGATGTGCACTGCCACACAAGGGCAGGGATGTGCACTGCCACACAAGGGCAGGGATGTGCACTGCCACACAAGGGCAGGGATGTGCACTGCCACACAAGGGCAGGGATGTGCACTGCCACACAAGGGCAGGGATGTGCACTGCCACACAAGGGCAGGGATGTGCACTGCCACACAAGGGGGAGACAATGGAGCAATGGAACTATAAGGCTGCTCATGTTGATACTTAGAGCTCCTTAGAGCTCTATGGAGCTCTAAGGCAAAGTGGTTATGGATAAGATGCAATTGTGGAAGTCACTCATGAAGGGGGAGGAGTCTAGCTAAGAATTTATGGAACTGTGAGGGATTGATAGTGAAAGTGTAGTGGCTATTGTTGGTGATAGTGAAGGTGTAGAGGCTATTGTTGGTGATAGTGAAGGTGTAGAGGCTATTGTTGGTGATAGTGAAGGTGTAGAGGCTATTGTTGGTGATAGTGAAGGTGTAGTGGCTATTGTTGGTGATAGTGAAAGTGCAGTTATGCTGTTTGTGACATTGAAGCATAAGTTAATTATGTTAATGGTGAAAGAACTGGTAAGGTTCAGGTCATTACACACACTGATATACAGATATATATATATATATATATATATATATATATATATATATATATATATATATATATATATATATATATATATATATATATATATATATATGACAATGTCAGACCACGGAGGAAAAATGAAACAGGAAATTTCCTTAAGTACTTTCGTATATTAAATACATCTTCAGAAGGACCTTCTGAAGATGTATTTAATATACGAAAGTACTTAAGGAAATTTCCTGTTTCATTTTTCCTCCGTGGTCTGACATTGTCACATTCTTAATCACGTGTTTATTTTCGTGATATACACATATATATATATATATATATATATATATATATATATATATATATATATATATATATATATATATATATATAATCTGACGGGAAGACTAACATGAGATTGTTAACATTAACCATTGTGATGTAAACAAAGATGACAAGAGAGAGAGAGAGAGAGAGAGAGAGAGAGAGAGAGAGAGAGAGAGAGAGAGAGAGAGAGAGAGAGAGAGAGAGAGAGAGAGAGAGAGGGAGAGAGAGAGCACACTAAGGTGCCACACTGGAGCAGGTGTGTGAGCCAGGTGTGTTGACATTTGTTGTTGTGTTGTTTAAGATTCGCTACCTGGAACCAAAAGTTCCAAGTAGCACGGGCTATGGTGAGCCCGTAGCATTTGTGTTGACAGGTGTGGAGGGACTCACCTGCCTCGTTCATCAGGGATGATGAACCCGCGACTGCTGGGTTGAGGCGACTTGTTGCCCGCGAAGAAGTACGCATCTGCAACATGCACACTCATAACTCATCATGAATTGAACCATCAGGGGAAAGCGCCATGCCATTATGACTATATAGCACTGGGAAGGGGTCAGGATAAGGATTTGGGATGGGACGGAGGGAAGGGATGGTGCCCCACCACTTGAACGGTCGGGGATTGAACGCCGACCTGCACGAAGCGAGACCGTCGCTCTACCGTCCAGCCCAAGTGGTTGGACAACTCATCATGATGCAAGTGATGAACGTGGAGGAAACACCCAATTTTAAGCGTATTAAAAAACAATTTTTTCCCCCCAATAACCTATATCCTATCTCAAGTTACTGTATACAATATTCATATGTTGTATTGCTATACAGTATATTGTAGAGCATATTGTATACGGCACCTTGAGAAAGGATATAGGTTATATCCGAAAATTTGGTTTTGAATACACTTAAAATTAGGTCTTTCCTTCACTTTCATTTAACACTACATCATTGTAGTAACTTTCTGTACTCACTACAATGAAAATAATGATACAATAAGAAGATAACTAATGATAAGAACAAAAATAACGATAACTTTCTCTCGATAGTTTCATTGTAACTGAACTCATGTGATTGTGACCGACAAACCAATCAGTGGTGTGGGCGGGGCCTTGAGTTACTGAATCACTCCTCCAATTGGCGGCCAGTCTTACTTAAGGTTAAGATTGCATATGCCAGGAGCACTATGCTACTGGTGGGCACCTTATCCACTCGACCATCACGACCGGACAAAAGCTGATGGTAGCAAATTCTATTTGCCCATCAGCCCGCCGGCACTCTGATGGTAATCTTGGCATAGTATTTTATCAAATCACCTCATTCTTTGGACCATTCAGGCATATTCGCATTTGTGTTCCTCACGTGTGCCCCAAAGAATGAGGTGATTTAATCAAATATTATGCCCTAGATTACCATCAGAGTGCCGGCGGTCTGATGGGCAAATAGCCTTGGCTAACATCAGCTTTTGTCCGGTCGTGATGGTCGAGTGGATAAGGTGCCCTGTACACCAGTTCATGGTGCTCCTGGCAGTATGGGTTCGAGTCACTTCTAGGGTGTGAGTTTTCAGTTTTATATATATATATATATATAGCTCCCTGCCCCCCTCCCCAGGTGGTCTTCAGCCCCCCCTGCCCCCCTCCCCAGGTGGTCCTCAGCCCCCCCTGCCCCCCTCCCCAGGTGGTCTTCAGCCCCCCTCCCCAGGTGGTCTTCAGCCCCCTGCCCCCCCCTCCCCAGGTGGTCCTCAGCCCCCCCCTGCCCCCCTCCCCAGGTGGTCCTCAGCCCCCCCTGCCCCCTCCCCAGGTGGTCTTCAGCCCCCCCTGCCCCCCTCCCCAGGTGGTCTTCAGCCCCCCCTGCCCCCCTCCCCAGGTGGTCCTCAGCCCCCCCTGCCCCCCTCCCCAGGTGGTCTTCAGCCCCCCCTGCCCCCCTCCCCAGGTGGTCCTCAGCCCCCCCTGCCCCCCCTCCCCAGGTGGTCTTCAGCCCCCCCCTGCCCCCCTCCCCAGGTGGTCTTCAGCCCCCCCTGCACCCCTCCCCAGGTGGTCTTCAGCCCCCCCTGCCCCCCTACCCAGGTGGTCCTCAGCCCCCCCTGCCCCCCTCCCCAGGTGGTCTTCAGCCCCCCCTGCCCCCCTACCCAGGTGGTCCTCAGCCCCCCCTGCCCCCCTCCCCAGGTGGTCTTCAGCCCCCCCTGCCCCCCTCCCCAGGTGGTCTTCAGCCCCCCCTGCCCCCCTCCCCAGGTGGTCCTCAGCCCCCCCTGCCCCCCTCCCCAGGTGGTCCTCAGCCCCCTGCACCCCTCCCCAGGTGGTCCTCAGCCCCCCTGCCCCCCCCTCACCAGGTGGTCCTCAGCCCCCCCTGCCCCCCTCCCCAGGTGGTCTTCAGCCCCCCCTGCCCCCCTCCCCAGGTGGTCCTCAGCCCCCCTGCCCCCCTCCCCAGGTGGTCTTCAGCCCCCTGCCCCCCTCCCAAGGTGGTCCTCAGCCCCCCCTGCCCCCCCCTCACCAGGAGCCTCGCCGTCGTAAGAGAAGTTCTCGATGTAGACGGTAACATTGTCGACGGCGTAGACCTTGCCCGTGACGCCGTGCTCCAGGGTGGAGAGCTCCCCGATGTAGGCGCCCTTGTAGGGGGTCCCTGCCGCCCGCGCCACACCTGCCGCCACACCTGTAGGGGCAAGGGCCACACTCATCTTAGTCATCATCCTCCAACACTGCTCATATCCCTACCA